>NW_022588335.1:0-17355 GCF_009834535.1 Camelus ferus | reverse complement strand
CTCAAAACTGAGCATGTGGGGAGACGTCAGTTCATCTAGCACAAAAAGGAACGGGTGGTAGGAGAAAGTTTTTCTATAGTTTCTCAGTCTGTTTCCTAGTGCCGGTTTGAAGTTCCTGCAGTTTTCACTGTAAAACGGAGTTGGCTAGTTCCTTCCTATATATATGTATGGAGTGGAGTTGGAAACTGAAAAGAAACTTTGTGTTCCCAACAAGCTAGTTGAAGGACGGCTTTCACACACACTTAATCTCTCAAAACCTGAGCATGTGGAGAGACGTTCGTTCATCTAGCACAAAGGGAACGGGTTGGCAGGAGAAACTTTTACTGTGGTTTCTCAGTCTGTTTCCTAGTGCCAGTTTGAAGTTCCTGCAGTTTTCACTGTAAAACCGAGTTGGAGCTAGTACTTCCCATATATATGTATGGAGTGGAGTTAGGAAACTGAAAAGAAAACTTTGTGTTCCCAACAAGCTAGTTGAAGGAAGGCTTTCACACACACTTATCTCTCAAACTGAGCATGTGGAGGAGACGTTCTTTCATCTAGCACAAAGGGAACGGGTGGCAGGAGAAACTTTTACTCTGGTTTCTCAGTCTGTTTCCTAGTGCCGGTTTGAAGTTCCTGCAGTTTTCACTGTAAAAACGGAGTTGGAGCTAGTACCTTCCCATATATATGTATGGAGTGGAGTTGGAAACTGAAAAGAAACTTTGTGTTCCCAACAAGCTAGTTGAAGGACGGCTTTCACACACACTTATCTCTCAAAACTTAGCATGTGGAGAGACGTTCGTTCATCTAGCACAAAGGGAACGGGTTGCAGGAGAAACTTTTACTCTGGTTTTCTCAGTCTGTTTCCTAGTGCCAGTTTGTAGTTCCTGCAGTTTTCACTGTAAAACGGAGTTGGAGCTAGCTACCTTCCCATATATATGTATGGAGTGGAGTTCGAAACTGAAAAGAAACTTTGTGTTCCCTAACAAGCTAGTTGAAGGACGGCTTTCACACACACTTATCTCTCAAACTGAGCATGTGGAGAGACGTTCGTTCATCTAGCACAAAGGGAACTGGTTGCAGGAGAACTTTTACTGTGGTTTCTCAGTCTGTTTCCTAGTGCCTGGTTTGAAGTTTCCTGCAGTTTCACTGTAAAACCGAGTTCGGAGCTAGTACCTTCCCATATATATGTATGGAGTGGAGTTGGAAACTGAAAAGAAACTTTGTGTTCCCAACAAGCTAGTTGAAGGACGGCTTTCACACACAGTTATCTCTCAAAACTGAGCATGTGGAGAGACGATCGTTCATCTAGCACAAAGGGAACGGGTGGCAGGAGAAACTTTTACTCTGGTTTCTCACTCTGTTTCCTAGTGCCGGTTTGAAGTTCCTGCAGTTTTCACTGTAAAACCGAGTTGGAGCTAGTACCTTCCCATATATATTTATGGAGTGGAGTTGGAAACTGAAAACAAACTTTGTGTTCCCATCAAGCTAGTTGAAGTACGGCTTTCACACACGCTTATCTCTCAAACCTGAGCATGTGGAGAGACTTTCGTTCATCTAGCACAAAGAGAACGGGTTGCAGGAGAAACTTTTACTGTGGTTTCCCAGTCTGTTTCCTAGTGCTGGTTTGATGTTCCTGCAGTTTTCACTGTAAAACAGAGTTGGAGGTAGTACCTTCCAATATATATGTATGGAGTGGAGTTGGAAACTGAAAAGAAATTTGTGTTCCCAACAAGCTAGTTGAAGGACGGCTTTCACACACACTTATCTCTCAAAACTGAGCATGTGGGGAGACGTCAGTTCATCTAGCACAAA
The DNA here is from genome assembly GCF_009834535.1 of Camelus ferus. Lineage (NCBI taxonomy): Eukaryota > Metazoa > Chordata > Mammalia > Artiodactyla > Camelidae > Camelus > Camelus ferus. The sequence goes on along the minus strand of NW_022588335.1, from coordinate 15,561 downwards.
GGGAACGGGTGGTAGGAGAAAGTTTTTCTATAGTTTCTCAGTCTGTTTCCTAGTGCCAGTTTGAAGTTCCTGCAGTTTTCACTGTAAAACAGAGTTGGAGCTAGTTCCTTCCCATATATATGTATGGAGTGGAGTTGGAAACTGAAAAGAAACGTTGTGTTCCCAACAAGCTAGTTGAAGGACGGCTTTCACACACACTTATCTCTCAAACCTGAGCATGTGGAGAGACGTTCTTTCATCTAGCACAAAGGGAACGGGTTGCAGGAGAAACTTTTACTGTGGTTTCTCAGTCTGTTTCCTAGTGCCAGTTTGAAGTTCCTGCAGTTTTCACTGTAAAACCGAGTTGGAGCTAGTACTTTCCAATATATATGTATGGAGTGGAGTTGGAAACTGAAAAGAAACTTTGTGTTCCCAACAAGCTAGTTGAAGGAAGGCTTTCACACACACTTATCTCTCAAAACTGAGCACGTGGGGAGACGTTCGTTCATCTAGCACAAAGGGAAAGGGATGGAGGAGAAACTATTACTCTGGGTTTCTCAGTCTGTTTCCTAGTGCCGGTTTGAAGTTCCTGCAGTTTTCACTGTAAAAAGGAGTTGGAGCTTGTTCCTTCCCATATATATGTATGGAGTGGAGTTGGAAACTGAAAAGAAACTTTGTGTTCCCAACAAGCTAGTTGAAGGACGGCTTTCACACACACTTATCTCTCAAAACTGAGCATGTGGAGAGACGTTCGTTCATCTAGCACAATTGGAACGGGGTGCAGGAGAAACTTTTACTCTGGTTTCTCAGTCTGTTTCCTAGTGCCGGTTTGAAGTTCCTGCAGTTTTCACTGTAAAACGGAGTTGGAGCTAGTACCTTCCCATATATATGTATGGATTGGAGTTGGAAACTGAAAATAAACTTAGTGATTCCAACAAGCTAGTTGAAGGACTTCTTTCACACACACTTATCTCTCAAAATTGAGCATGTGGAGAGACGTTCGTTCATCTAGCACCAAGGGAACGGGTTGCAGAAGAAACTTTTACTGTGGTTTCTCAGTCTGTTTCCTAGTGCCGGTTTGATGTTCCTGCAATTTTCACTGTAAAACCGAGTTCGAGCTAGTACCTTCCCTTATATATGTATGGAGTGGAGTTGGAAACTGAAAAGAAACTTTGTGTTCCCAACAAGCTAGTTGAAGGACGGCTTTCACACACAGTTATCTCTCAAAACTGAGCATGTGGAGAGACGATCGTTCATCTAGCACAAAGGGAACGGGTGGCAGGAGAAACTTTTACTCTGGTTTCTCACTCTGTTTCCTAGTGCCGGTTTGAAGTTCCTGCAGTTTTCACTCTAAAACCGAGTTGGAGCTAGTACCTTCCCATATATATGTATGGAGTGGAGTTGGAAACTGAAAAGAAACTTTGTGTTCCCAACAAGCTAGTTGAAGGACTTCTTTCACACACAATTATCTCTCAAACTTGAGCATGTGGAGAGACGTTCGTTCATCTAGCACAATTGGAAGTGGGTGTAGGAGAAACTTTTACTCTGGTTTCTCAGTCTGTTTCCTAGTGCCGGTTTGAAGTTCCTGCAGTTTTCACTGTAAAACGGAGTTGGAGCTAGTACCTTCCCATATATATGTATGGAGTGGAGTTAGAAACTGAAAAGAAACTTTGTGTTACAAAGAAGCTAGTTGAAGGACTGCTTTCACACACAATTATCTCTCAAATTTGTGCACGTGGGGAGACGTTCTTTCATCTAGCACAAAGGGAACGTGTTGCAGGAGAAACTTTTACTGTGGTTTCCCAGTCTGTTTCCTAGTGCTGGTTTGATGTTCCTGCAGTTTTCACTGTAAAACCGAGTTGGAGCTAGTACCTTCCAATATATATGTATGGAGTGGAGTTGGAAACTGAAAAGAAACTTTGTGTTCCCAACAAGCTAGTTGAAGGACGGCTTTCACACCCACTTATCTCTCAAAACTGAGCATGTGGAGAGACGTTCGTTCATCTAGCACAAAGGGAACGGGTTGCAGGAGAAACTTTTACTGTGGTTTCTCAGTCTGTTTCCTAGTGCCGGTTTGAAGTTCCTGCAGTTTTCACTGTAAAACCGAGTTGGAGCTAGTACTTTCCAATATATATGTATGGAGTGGAGTTGGAAACTGAAAAGAAACTTTGTGTTCCCAACAAGCTAGTTGAAGGACGGCTTTCAGACACGCTTATCTCTCAAAACTGAGCATGTGGAGAGACGTTAGTTCATCCAGCACAAAGGGAACTTGTTGCAGGAGAAAGTTTTTCTATGGTTTCTCAGTCTGTTTCCTAGTGCCGCTTTGAAGTTCCTGCAGTTTTCACTGTAAAACCGAGTTACATCTAGTTCCTTCCCATATATATGTATGGAGTGGAGTTGGAAACTGAAAAGAAACTTTGTGTTCCCAACAAGCTAGTTGAAGGACTGCTTTCACACACAATTATCTCTCAAAATTGAGCATGTGGAGAGACGTTCGTTCATCTAGCACCAAGGGAACGGGTTGCAGAAGAAACTTTTACTGTGCTTTCTCAGTCTGTTTCCTAGTGCCGGTTTGAAGTTCCTGCAGTTTTCACAGTAAAACCGAGTTCGAGCTAGTACCTTCCCTTATATATGTATGGAGTGGAGTTGGAAACTGAAAAGAATCTTTGTGTTCCCAACAAGCTAGTTGAAGGACGGCTTTCACACACACTTATCTCTCAAAACTGAGCATGTGGAGAGACGATCGTTCATCTAGCACAAAGGGAACGGGAGGCAGGAGAAACTTTTACTCTGGTTTCTCAGTCTGTTTCCTAGTGCCGGTTTGAAGTTCCTGCAGTTTTCACTGTAAAACCGAATTCGAGCTAGTACCTTCCCTTATATATGTATGGAGTGGAGTTGGAAACTGAAAATAAACTTTGTGTTCCCAACAAGCTAGTTGAAGGACGGCTTTCACACACACTTATCTCTCAAAACTGAGCATGTGGAGAGACGTTCGTTCATCTAGCACACAGGGAATGGTTGCAGGAGAAACTTTTACTCTGGTTTCTCAGTCTGTTTCCTAGTGCCGGTTTGAAGTTCCTGCAGTTTTCACTGTAAAACGGAGTTGGAGCTAGTACCTTCCCATATATATTTATGGAGTGGAGTTGGAAACTGAAAAGAAACTTTGTTTTCCCAACAAGCTAGTTGAAGTACGGCTTTCACACACGCTTATCTCTCAAACCTGAGCATGTGGAGAGACGTTCGTTCATCTAGCACAAAGAGAACGGGTTGCAGGAGAAACTTTTACTGTGGTTTCCCAGTCTGTTTCCTAGTGCTTTTTTGATGTTCCTGCAGTTTTCACTGTAAAACCGAGTTGGACGTAGTACCTTCCAATATATATGTATGGAGTGGTGTTGGAAACTGAAAAGAAATTTTGTGTTCCCAACAAGCTAGTTGAAGGACGGCTTTCACACACACTTATCTCTCAAAACTGAGCATGTGGGGAGACGTCAGTTCATCTAGCACAAAGGGAACGGGTGGCAGGAGAAAGTTTTTCTATGGTTTCTCACTCTGTTTCCTAGTGCCGGTTTGAAGTTCCTGCAGTTTTCACTGTAAAAGGGAGTTGGAGCTAGTTCCTTCCCATATATATGTATGGAGTGGAGTTGGAAACTGAAAAGAAACTTTGTGTTCCCAACAAGCTAGTTGAAGGACGGCTTTCACACACACTTATCTCTCAAAACTGAGCATGTGTGGAGACGTTCGTTCATCTAGGACAAAGGGAAAGGGATGCAGGAGAAACTATTACTCTGGGTTTCTCAGTCTGTTTCCTAGTGCCGGTTTGAAGTTCCTGCAGTTTTCACTGTAAAAAGAAGTTGGAGCTAGTTCCTTCCCATATATATGTATGGAGTGGAGTTGGAAACTGAAAAGAAACTTTGTGTTCCCAACAAGCTAGTTGAAGGACGGCTTTCACACACACTTATCTCTCAAAACTGAGAATGTGGAGAGACGTTCGTTCATCTAGCACAATTGGAACGGGGTGCAGGAGAAACTTTTACTGTGGTTTCTCAGTCTGTTTCCTAGTGCCGGTTTGAAGTTCCTGCAGTTTTCACTGTAAAACGGAGTTGGAGCTAGTACCTTCCCATATATATGTATGGAGTGGAGTTGGAAACTGAAAAGAAACTTTGTGATCCCAACAAGCTAGTTGAAGGACTTCTTTCACACACACTTATCTCTCAAAATTGAGCATGTGGAGAGACGTTCGTTCATCTAGCACCAAGGGAACGGGTTGCAGAAGAAACTTTTACTGTGTTTTCTCAGTCTGTTTCCTAGTGCCGGTTTGAAGTTCCTGCAGTTTTCACTGTAAAACCGAGTTCGAGCTAGTACTTTCCCTTATATATGTATGGAGTGGAGTTGGAAACTGAAAAGAAACTTTGTGTTCCCAACAAGCTAGTTGAAGTACGGCTTTCACACACAGTTATCTCTCAAAACTGAGCATGTGGAGAGACGATCGTTCATCTAGCACAAAGGGAACGGGTGGCAGGAGAAACTTTTACTCTGGTTTCTCAGTCTGTTTCCTAGTGCCGGTTTGAAGTTCCTGCAGTTTTCACTCTAAAACCGAGTTGGAGCTAGTACCTTCCCATATATATGTATGGAGTGGAGTTGGAAACTGAAAAGAAACTTTGTGTTCCCAACAAGCTAGTTGAAGTATGGCTTTCACACACACTTATCTCTCAAAACTGAGCATGTGGAGAGACGTTCGTTCATCTAGCACAAATGAAACGGGTTGGAGGAGAAACTTTTACTGTGCTTTCTCAGTCTGTTTCCTAGTGCCGGTTTGAAGTTCCTGCAGTTTTCACTGTAAAACCGAGTTGGAGCTAGTTCCTTCCCATATATATGTATGGAGTGGAGTAGGAAACTGAAAAGAAGCTTTGTGTTCCCAAAAAGCTAGTTGAAGGACGGCTTTCACACATAATTATCTCTCAAACCTGAGCATGTGGAGAGATGTTCGTTCATCTAGCACAAAGGGAACGGGTTGCAGGAGAAACTTTTAGTGTGGTTTCTCAGTCTGTTTCCTAGTGCCAGTTTGAAGTTCCTGCAGTTTTCACTGTAAAACCGAGTTGGAGCTAGTACCTTCCATTATATATGTATGGAGTGGAGTTGGAAACTGAAAAGAAACTTTGTGTTCCCAACAAGCTAGTTGAAGGACGGCTTTCACACACACTTATCTCTCAAAACTGAGCATGTGGAGAGACGTTCGTTCATCTAGCACAAAGGGAACGGGTTGCAGGAGAAACTTTTACTCTGGTTTCTCAGTCTGTTTCCTAGTGCCGGTTTGAAGTTCCTGCAGTTTTCACTGTAAAACGGAGTTGGAGCTAGTACCTTCCCATATATATGTATGGAGTGGAGTTGGAAACTGAAAAGAAACTTTGTGATCCCAACAAGCTAGTTGAAGGAATTCTTTCACACACACTTATCTCTCAAAATTGAGCATGTGGAGAGACGTTCTTTCATCTAGCACCAAGGGAACGGGTTGCAGAAGAAACTTTTACTGTGGTTTCTCAGTCTGTTTCCTAGTGCCGGTTTGAAGTTCCTGCAGTTTTCACTGTAAAACCGAGTTGGAGCTAGTACCTTCCCATATATATGTATGGAGTGGAATTGGAAACTGAAAAGAAACTTTGTGTTCCAAACAAGCTAGTTGAAGGACGGCTTTCACACACACTTATCTCTCAAAACTGAGCATGTGGAGAGACGTTCGTTCATCTAGCACAAAGGGAACTGGTTGCAGGAGAAACTTTTACGCTGGTTTCTCAGTCTGTTTCCTAGTGCCGGTTTGAAGTTCCTGCAGTTTTCACTGTAAAACCGAGTGGAGCTAGTACCTTCCCATATATATGTATGGAGTGGAGTTGGAAACTGAAAAGAAACTTTGTGTTCCCAACAAGCTAGTTGAAGTACGGCTTTCACACACACTTATCTCTCAAAAATGAGCATGTGGAGAGACGTTCGTTCATCTAGCACAAAGGGAACGGTTGGCAGGAGAAACTTTTACTCTGGTTTCTCAGTCTGTTTCCTAGTGCCGGTTTGAAGTTCCTGCAGTTTTCACTGTAAAAACGATTTGGAGCTAGTACCTTCCCATATATATGTATGGAGTGGAGTTGGAAACTGAAAAGAAACTTTGTGTTCCCAACAAGCTAGTTTAAGGACGGCTTTCACAAACACTTATCTCTCAAAACTGAGCATGTGGAGAGACGTTCGTTCATCTAGCACAAAAGAAACGGGTTGGAGGAGAAACTTTTACTGTGCTTTTTCAGTCTGTTTCCTAGTGCCAGTTTGAAGTTCCTGCAGTTTTCACTGTAAAACCGAGTTGGAGCTAGTTCCTTCCCATATATATGTATGGAGTGGAGTAGGAAACTGAAAAGAAACTTTGTGTTCCCAAAAAGCTAGTTGAAGGACGGCTTTCACACATAATTATCTCTCAAAACTGAGCATGTGGAGAGACGTTCGTTCATCTAGCACAAAGGGAACGGGTGGCAGGAGAAAATTTTACTCTGGTTTCTCAGTCTGTTTCCTAGTGCCGGTTTGAAGTTCCTGCAGTTTTCACTAGTAAAACCGAGTTGAAGCTAGTACCTTCCCATATATATGTATGGAGTGGAGTTGGAAACTGAAAAGAAACTTTGTGTTCCCAACAAGCTAGTTGAAGGACGGCTTTCACACACACTTATCTCTCAAAACTGAGCATGTGGAGAGACGTTCGTTCATCTAGCACAAAGGGAACGGGTTGCAGGAGAAACTTTTACTCTGGTTTCTCAGTCTGTTTCCTAGTGCCAGGTTTGTAAGTTCCTGCAGTTTTCACTGTAAAACCGAGTTGGAGCTAGCTACCTTCCCATATATATGTATGGAGTGGAGTTCGAAACTGAAAAGAAACTTTGTGTTCCCAACAAGCTAGTTGAAGGACGGCTTTCACACACACTTATCTCTCAAAACTGAGCATGTGGAGCGACGTTCGTTCATCTAGCACAAAGGGAACTGGTTGCAGGAGAAACTTTTACGCTGGATTTCTCAGTCTGTTTCCTAGTGCCGGTTTGAATTTCCTGCAGTTTTACACTGTAAAACCGAGGTGGGAGCTAGTACCTTCCCATATATATGTATGGAGTGGAGTTGGAAACTGAAAAGAAACTTTGTGTTCCCAACAAGCTAGTTGAAGGACGGCTTTCACACACACTTATCTCTCAAAACTGAGCATGTGGAGAGACGTTCGTTCTTCTAGCACAAATGGAACGGTTTGCAGGAGAAACTTTTACTGTGGTTTCTCAGTCTGTTTCCTAGTGCCGGTTTGAAGTTCCTGCAGTATTCACTGTAAAACCGAGTGGAGCTAGTACCTTCCCATATATATGTATGGAGTGGAGTTGGAAACTGAAAAGAAACTTTGTGTTCCCAACAAGCTAGTTGAAGTACGGCATTCACACACATTTATCTCTCAAAACTGAGCATGTGGAGAGACGTTCGTTCATCTAGCACAAAGGGAACGGGTCGCAGGAGAAATTTTTACTCTGGTTTCTCAGTCTGTTTCCTAGTGCCGGTTTGAAGTTCCTGCAGTTTTCACTGTAAAAACGATTTGGAGCTAGTACCTTCCCATATATATGTATGGAGTGGAGTTGGAAACTGAAAAGAAACTTTGTTTTCCCAACAAGCTAGTTTAAGGACGGCTTTCAGAAACACTTATCTCTCAAAACTGAGCATGTGGAGAGACGTTCGTTCATCTAGCACAAATGAAACGGGTTGGAGGAGAAACTTTTACTGTGTTTTCTCAGTTGTTTCCTAGTGCCGGTTTGAAGTTCCTGCAGTTTTCACTGTAAAACCGAGTTGGAGCTAGTTCCTTCCCATATATATGTATGGAGTGGAGTAGGAAACTGAAAAGAAACTTTGTGTTCCCAAGAAGCTAGTTGAAGGACGGCTTTCACACATAATTATCTCTCAAAACTGAGCATGTGGAGAGACGTTCGTTCATCTAGCACAAAGGGAACGGGTGGCAGGAGAAAATTTTACTCTGGTTTCTCAGTCTGTTTCCTAGTGCCGGTTTGAAGTTCCTGCAGTTTTCACTGTAAAACCGAGTTGGAGCTAGTACCTTCCCATATATATGTATGGAGTGGAGTTGGAAACTGAAAAGAAACTTTGTGTTCCCAACAAGCTAGTTGAAGGACTGGCTTTCACACACACTTATCTCTCAAAACTGAGCATGTGGAGAGACGTTCGTTCATCTAGCACAAAGGGAACGGGTTGCAGGAGAAACATTTTACTCTGGTTTCTCAGTCTGTTTCCTAGTGCCGGTTTGAAGTTCCTGCAGTTTTCACTGTAAAACCGAGTTGGAGCTAGTACCTTCCCATATATATGTATGGAGTGGAGTTGGAAACTGAAAAGAAACTTTGTGTTCCCAACAAGCTAGTTGAAGGACGGCTTTCACACACACTTATCTCTCAAATCTGAGCATGTGGAGAGACGTTCGTTCATCTAGCACAAAGGGAACGGGTTGCAGGAGAAACTTTTACTCTGGTTTCTCAGTCTGTTTCCTAGTGCCGGTTTGAAGTTCCTGCAGTTTTCACTGTAAAACCGAGTTGGAGCTCGTTCCGTCCCGTATATATGTATGGAGTGGAGTTGGAAACTGAAAAGAAACTTTGTGTTCCCAACAAGCTAGTTGAAGGACGGTTTCACACACACTTATCTCTCAAAACTGAGCATGTGGGGAGACGTTCGTTCATCTAGCACAAAGGGAAAGGGATGCAGGAGAAACTATTACTCTGGGTTTCTCAGTCTGTTTCCTAGTGCCGGTTTGAAGTTCCTGCAGGTTTCACTGTAAAAAGGAGTTGGAGTTAGTCCCTTCCAATATATATGTATGGAGTAGAGTTGGAAACTGAAAAGAAACTTTGTGTTCCCAACAAGCTAGTTGAAGGACTTCTTTCACACACACTTCTCTCTCAAAACTGAGCATGTGGAGAGACGTTCGTTCATCTAGCACAAATTGGAACGGGTGCAGGAGAAACTTTTACTCTGGTTTCTCAGTCTGTTTCCTAGTGCCGGTTTGTAGTTCCTGCAGTTTTCACTGTAAAACCGAGTTGGAGCTAGTACCTTCCCATATATATTTATGGAGTGGAGTTCGAAACTGAAAAGAAACTTTGTGTTCCCAACAAGCTAGTTGAAGGACGGCTTTCACACACACTTATCTCTCAAATCTGAGCATGTGGAGAGACGTTCGTTCATCTAGCACAAAGGGAACGGGTTGCAGGAGAAACTTTTACGCTGGTTTCTCAGTCTGTTTCCTAGTGCCTGGTTTGATGTTCCTGCAGTTTTCACTGTAAAACCGAGTTGGAGCTAGTACCTTCCCATATATATGTATGGAGTGGATGTTGGAAACTGAAAAGAACTTTGTGTTCCCAACAAGCTAGTTGAAGGACGGCTTTCACACACACTTATCTCTCAAAACTGAGCATGTGGAGAGACGTTCGTTCATCTAGCACAAAGGGAACGGGTTGCAGGAGAAATTTTTACTCTGGTTTCTCAGTCTGTTTCCTAGTGCCGGTTTGAAGTTCCTGCAGTTTTCACTGTAAAACCGAGTTGGAGCTAGTTCCTTCCCATATATATGTATGGAGTGGAGTAGGAAACTGAAAAGAAACTTTGTGTTCCCAACAAGCTAGTTGAAGGACGGCTTTCACACACACTTATCTCTCAAAACTGAGCATGTGGAGAGACGTTCGTTCATCTAGCACAAAGGGAACGGGTTGCAGGAGAAACTTTTACTGTGGTTTCTCAGTCTGTTTCCTAGTGCCGGTTTGAAGTTCCTGCAGTTTTCACTGTAAAACCGGAGTGGAGCTAGTACCTTCCCATATATATGTATGGAGTGGAGTTGGAAACTGAAAAGAAACTTTGTGTTCCCAACAAGCTAGTTGAAGGACGGCTTTCACACACACTTATCTCTCAAAACTGAGCATGTGGAGAGACGTTCGTTCATCTAGCACAAATGGAAGCGGTTTGCAGGAGAAACTTTTACTCTGCTTTCTCAGTCTGTTTCCTAGTGCCGGTTTGAAGTTCCTGCAGTTTTCACTGTAAAACCGAGTTGGAGCTAGTTCCTTCCCATATATATGTATGGAGTGGAGTTGGAAACTGAAAAGAAACTTTGTGTTCCCAACAAGCTATTTGAAGGACGGCTTTCACACACACTTATCTCTCAAAACTGAGCATGTGGAGCGACGTTCGTTCATCTAGCACAAAGGGAACTGGTTGCAGGAGAAACTTTTACGCTGGTTTCTCAGTCTGTTTCCTAGTGCTGGTTTGATGTTCCTGCAGTTTTCACTGTAAAAACCGAGGTGGGGCTAGTACCTTCCCATACATATGTATGGAGTGGAGTTCGAAACTGAAAAGAAACTTTGTGTTCCCAACAAGCTAGTTGAATTATGGCTTTCATGCACACTTATCTCTCAAAACCGAGCATGTGGAGAGACGTTCGTTCATCTAGCACAAAGGGAACGGTTGCAGGAGAAACTTTTACTCTGGTTTCTCAGTCTGTTTCCTAGTGCCGGTTTGAAGTTCCTGCAGTTTTCACTTTAAAACCGAGTGTAGCTAGTACCTTCCCATATATATGTATGGATTGGAGTTGGAAACTGAAAAGAAACTTTGTGTTCCAGCAAGCTAGTTGAAGGACGGCTTTCACAAACACTTATCTCTCAAAACTGAGCATGTGGAGAGACGTTCGTTCATCTAGCACAAAGGGAACGGGTTGGCAGGAGAAACTTTTACTCTGGTTTCTCAGTCTGTTTCCTAGTGCCGGTTTTGAAGTTCCTGCAGTTTTCACTGTAAAACCGAGTTGGAGCTAGTTCCTTCCCATATATATGTATGGAGTGGAGTTGGAAACTGAAAAGAAACTTTGTGTTCCCAACAAGCTAGTTGAAGGACGGCTTTCAACACACTTATCTCTCAAAACTGAGCATGTGGAGAGACGTTCGTTCATCTAGCACAAAGGGAACGGTTTGCAGGAGAAACTTTACGCTGGGTTTCTCAGTCTGTTTCCTAGTGCCGGTTTGAAGTTCCTGCAGTTTTCACTGTAAAACCGAGTTGGAGCTAGTACCTTCCCATATATATGTATGGAGTGGAGTTGGAAACTGAAAAGAAACTTTGTGTTTCCCAACAAGCTAGTTGAAGGACGGCTTTCACACACACTTATCTCTCAAAACTGAGCATGTGGAGAGACGTTCGTTCATCTAGCACAAAGGGAACGGGTTGCAGGAGAAACTTTTACTCTGGTTTCTCAGTCTGTTTCCTAGTGCCGGTTTGAAGTTCCTGCAGTTTTCACTGTAAAACCGAGTTGGAGCTAGTACCTTCCCATATATATGTATGGAGTGGAGTTGGAAACTGAAAAGAAACTTTGTGTTCCCAACAAGCTAGTTGAAGTACGGCTTTCACACACACTTATCTCTCAAAATTGAGCATGTGGAGAGACGTTCGTTCATCTAGCCAAAGGGAACGGGTGGCAGGAGAAAACTTTTACGCTGGTTTCTCAGTCTGTTTCCTAGTGCCGTTTTGAAGTTCCTGCAGTTTTCACTTTAAACCGAGTTGGAGCTAGTACCTTCCCATATATATGTATGGATTGGAGTTGGAAACTGAAAAGAAACTTTGTGTTCCCACAATCTAGTTGAAGGACGGCTTTCACACACACATTATCTCTCAAAACTGAGCATGTGGAGAGACGTTCGTTCATCTAGCACAAAGGGAACGGGTTGCAGGAGAAACTTTTACTCTGGTTCTCAGTCTGTTTCCTAGTGCCGGTTTGAAGTTCCTGCAGTTTTCACTGTAAAACCGAGTTGGAGCTAGTACCTTCCCATATATATGTATGGAGTGGAGTTGGAAACTGAAAAGAACTTTGTGTTCCCAACAAGCTAGTTGAAGTACGGCTTTCACACACACTTATCTCTCAAAACTGAGCATGTGGAGAGACGTTCGTTCATCTAGCACAAAGGGAACGGGTTGCAGGAGAAACTTTTACTCTGCTTTCTCAGTCTGTTTCCTAGTGCCGGTTTGAAGTTCCTGCAGTTTTCACTGTAAACCGAGTGGAGCTAGTACCTTCCCATATATATGTATGAGTGGAGTTGGAAACTGAAAGAAACTTTGTGTTCCCAACAAGCTAGTTGAAGGACGGCTTTCACACACACTTATCTCTCAGAACTGAGCATGTGGAGAGACGTTAGTTCATCTAGCACAAAGGGAACGGAGTGCAGGAGAAACTTTTACTCTGGTTCTCAGTCTGTTCCTAGTGCCAGGTTTGAAGTTCCTGCAGTTTTCACTGTAAACCGAGTTGGAGCTAGTCACCTTCCCATATATATGTATGGAGTGGAGTTCGAAACTGAAAAGAAACTTTGTGTTCCCAACAAGCTAGTTGAAGGACGGCTTTCACACACACTTATCTCTCAAAACTGAGCATATGGAAGAGACGTTCGTTCATCTAGCACAAAGGGAACGGGTTGCAGGATAAACTTTTACTGTGGTTTCTCAGTCTGTTTCCTAGTGCCGTTTTGAAGTTCCTGCAGTTTTCACTGTAAAACCGAGTGGAGCTAGTACCTTCCCATATATATGTATGGAGTGGAGTTGGAAACTGAAAAGAAACTTTGTGTTCCCAACAAGCTAGTGAAGGACGGCTTTCACACACACTTATCTCTCAAACTGAGCATGTGGAGAGACGTTCGTTCATCTAGTACAAAGGGAACGGGTTGCAGGACAAACTTTTACTCTGCTTTCTCAGTCTGTTTCCTAGTGCCGGTTTGAAGTTCCTGCAGTTTTCACTGTAAAACCGAGTTGGAGCTAGTACCTTCCCATATATATGTATGGAGTGGAGTTGGAAACTGAAAAGAAACTTTGTGTTCCCAACAAGCTAGTTGAAGGACGGCTTTCACACACACTTATCTCTCAAAACTGAGCATGTGGAGAGACGTTCGTTCATCTAGCACAAAGGGAACGGGTGCAGGAGAAACTTTTACGCTGGTTTCTCAGTCTGTTTCCTAGTGCCGGTTTTGAAGTTCCTGCAGTTTTCACTGTAAAACCGAGTTGGGCTAGTACCTTCCCATATATATGTATGGAGTGAGTTCGAAACTGAAAAGAAACTTTGTGTTTCCAGCAAGCTAGTTGAAGGACGGCTTCACAACACTGTATCTCTCAAAACCTGAGCATGTGGAGAGACGTTCGTTCATCTAGCACAAAGGGAACGGGTTGCAGGATAACTTTTACTCTGCTTCTCAGTCTGTTTCCTAGTGCCGGTTTGAAGTTCCTGCAGTTTTCACTGTAAAACCGGAGTGGAGCTAGTACATTCCCTATATATATGTATGGAGTGGGTTGGAAACTGAAAAGAAACTTGGTGTTCCCAACAAGCTAGTTGAAGTACGGCTTTCATCACACTTATCTCTCAAAACGAGCATGTGGAGAGACGTTCTTCATCTAGGCACAAAGGGAACGGGTGCAGGAGAAACTTTTCCTCTGGTTTCTCAGTCTGTTTCATAGTGCCGGTTTGAAGTTCCTGCCGTTTTCACTGTAAAACCGAGTTGGAGCTAGTACCTTCCCATATATATGTATTGAGGTGGAGTTGAAACTGAAAAGAAACTTTGTGTTCCCAACAGCTCGTTGAAGGACGGCTTTCACACACACTTATCTCTCAAAACTGAGCATGTGGAGCGACGTTCGTCATCTAGCACAAATGAACGGGTTGGCAGGAAGAACATTTTACTCTGGCTTCTCAGTCTGTTTCCTAGTGCCGGTTCTGAAGTTCCTGCCAGTTCTCACTGTAAACACGAGTTGGAGGCTCGTTCCTTCCCATATATACTGTATGGAGTTGAGTTTTGGAACTGAAAAGAAACTTTTGTTCCCACACAAGCTAGTGAAGGACGGCTTTCACACACACTTATCTCTCAAAATGAGCAATGTGGAGGCGACGTTCGTTCATTCTAGCACAAGAGGAACGGGTTGCAGGGACACTTTTACTATGGTTTATCAGTCTGTTTTCCTAGTTGCCGGTTTGATGTTCCTGCCGTTTTCACTGTAAACCGAGTTGGAGCTAGTTTACCTTCCCATATATATGTATGGATTGGAGTTGGAACTGAAAAGAATCTTGTGTTCCCAACAAGCTAGTTGAAGTACGGCTTTCACACACACTTATCTCTCAAACTGAACATGTGGAGAGACGTTCGTCCATCTAGCACAAGGGAACGGGTTGCAGGAGAACTTTTACTCTGCTTTCTCAGTCTGTTTCCTAGTGCCGGTTTGAAGTTCTGCAGTTTTCACTGTAAAAACCGAGTTGGAGCTAGTACCTTCCCATATATATGTATGGAGTGGCGTTGGATAACTGAAAAGAAACTTTGTGTCCCAACAAGCTAGTTGAAGGACTGCTTTCACACAACTTATCTCTCAAAACTGAGCATATGGAGAGCCGTTCGTTCATCAAGCACAAGGGAACGGGTTGCAGGAGATAACTTTACTCTGGTTTCTCAGTCTGTTCCTAGTGCCGGTTTGAAGTTCCTGCAGTTTTCACTGTAAAAACGAGGTGGGGCTAGTACCCTTCCCATATATATATGTATGGAGTGGAGTTGAAACTGAAAAGAAACTTTGGTTCCCAACAAGCTAGGTGAAGGGACGGCTGTCACACACACTTATCTCTCAAACCTGAGCATGTGGAGAGACGTTCGTTCATCTAGCAAAAGGGAACGGTTGCAGGAGAAACTTTTACTCTGGTTTCTCAGTCTGTTTCCTAGTGCCGGTTTGAAGTTCCTGCAGTTTTCACTGTAACCGATTGGAGCTAGTATCTTCCAATATATATGTATGGAGTGGATTGAGAAAATGAAAAGAAACTTTGTGTTCCCAACAAGCTAGTTGAAGGACGGCTTTCCACACACACTTATCTCTCAAATCTGAGCATGTGGAGAGAGTTTAGTTCATCTAGCACAAAGGGAACGGGTGCGGAGAAACTTTTTCTCTGGCTTTTCTCAGTCTGTTTCCTAGTTGCCGGGTTTGAAGATTCCTGCAGTTTTCACTGTAAAACCGATGTGGAGCTGTTTCTTAACCCAGATTAATATGTTATGCAGTGGTTGGATATTGAAAAGAAACTTTGTGTTCCCAAAAAGCTAGTTGAAGGACGGCTCTCACACACACTTATCTCTCAAAACTGAGCATATGGAGAGACGTTCGTTCATCTAGCACAAAGGGAACGGGTTGCAGGATAAACTTTTACTGTGGTTTCTCAGTCTGTTTCCTAGTGCCGGTTTGAATTTCCTGCAGTTTTCACTGTAAAACCGAGGTGGGGCTAGTACCTTCCCATATATATGTATGGAGTGGAGTTGGAAACTGAAAAGAAACTTTGTGTTCCCAACAAGCTAGTTGAAGTACGGCTTTCACACACAATTATCTCTCAAAACTGAGCATGTGGAGAGACGTTAGTTCATCTAGCACAAAGGGAACGTGTTGCAGGAGAAACTTTTACTGTGGTTTCCCAGTCTGTTTCCTAGTGCCGGTTTGAAGTTCCTGCAGTTTTCACTGTAAAACCGAGTTGGAGCTAGTTCCTTCCCTTATATATGTATGGAG
>NW_022588334.1:0-17362 GCF_009834535.1 Camelus ferus | reverse complement strand
GAACACTTCAAAAATGGGAAGATAGCCCATGCTCTTGGGTTGGAAGAATCAATACTGTTAAAATGGTGACACTGCACAAGCAATCTACAAATTTAATGCAATTCCTATCAAATTACCCAGGACATATTCACAGAACTAGAACAAATCATAATAAAATTATATGGAACCATCAAAGACCTAGAATTGCCAAAGCATTACTGAAGGAAAAGGAAAGAGGCTGGAGAAATAACTCTCCCAGACTTCAGACAATACTACAGAGCTACAGTCATCAAGACCACATGGTTTTTGGTACAAAAACAGACATATAGACTAACAGAACAGAATAGAGAGCCCAGAAATGTACCCACAAACTTTTGGTCAGCTAATCTTTGAGAAAGTAGCCAAAGGAATAAAGACAGACTCTTCAGCAAATGGTGTTGGGAAAACTCGGCAGCAGTATGTAAAGCAATGATGCTAGAACACTCCCTTACACAATACACAAAAATAAACTCAAAATGGATCAAAGACTTAAACATAAGACAAGATACAATAAACCTCCTAGAAGAATATATAGGCAGAACATGATGTGACATACATCAGACATACATGCCATCACGACATACATCATATCAGAAGTGTTCTACTAGAACAGTCTACTCAAGCAATAGAAATAAAAGCAAGAATAAACAAATGGGACCTAATGAATCTTACAAGATTCTGCACAGCAGAAGAAACCATAAGTAAAATGAAAGACAACCTAAGGAATGGGAGAAAATTTTTGCAAATGAAACTGAGAGAGGCTTAATCTTCAGAATATATAAGCAGCTCATACGGCTTAATAAGAAGAAAACAAACAACCCAATCCAAAAATGGGCAGAAGACCTAAACAAGCAGTTCTCCAAGGAAGACATGCAAGTGATCAATAGGCACATGACAAAATGCTCAACATCACTAATTATCAGAAAAATGCAAATCAAAACTACAATGAGATATCACCTCACACCAGTCAGAATGGCCATCATTCAAAAGTCCACAAATGACAAATGCTGTAGAGGCTGTGGTGAAAAGGGAACCCTCCTAGACTACTGGTGGGAATGCAGTTTGGTGCAGCCACTGTGGAAAACAGTAAGGAGATTCCTCAAAAGGCTAGTAATAGAATTAACATATGAGTAAGGGATCCTGCTCCTGGGCATATATCCAGAAGGAACCCTACTTCAAAATGACACACGCACCCCAATGTTCATAGCAGCACTATTTACAATAGGCAAGACACGGAAACAGCCTAAATGCCCATCAACAGATGACTGGGTAAAGGAGAAGTGGTATACTTATTCAATGGAATACTATTCAGCCATGAAAATTACAACATAATGCCATTTGCAGCAACATGGATGCTCCTGGAGAATCTCATTCTAAGTGAAGTAAGCCAGAAAAGAAAGAAAAATACCATATGAGATCACTCATATGTGGAATCTAAAAGCAAACAAACAAACACAGCATAAATACAAAACAGAAACAGACTCACAGACATAGAATACAAACTTGTGGTTGCCAAGGGTTTGGGGGGTGGAAAGCTGTAGACAGGATTCTCAAATTGTAGAAAAGATAAACAAGATTATACCGTATAGCACAGGGAAATATATGCAAGATCTTATGGAAGCTCACAGAGAAAAAATGTGACAATGAATACATATATGTTAATGTATAACTGAAAAATTGGGCTCTACACTGGAATTTGACAAAACATTGTAAAATTATTACAAGTCAATAAAAATTTTTAAAAAACTGTTAAAAAAAACTGTAAAAAGTCTTTACTTCTTAGGGTTCTACTAATGCCAACCTCTGTTCTATGCACCTCAACACACTTATTCATTGAATTCTGTGCAATTTCATTTTGTCTTAAGAGCACTCCTGAAGTAGGTTTTGTTTTACTATCAACACCATCATCATCATCTGTATCATTATCATCACTATTTGGACTTTTACTAATCTCAACCTCTACTTTTTATATGTTATATTCATTTACTCACTGAGTCTTATGCATTTTAATTACTTTAGCCTTACAGCATCCTAGTGAAGAGTGTTTTATTGTTGTTATTTAGTACTGTTACTGTCGATGATGATGAGGTCGTTGGTTAGCTTTTACTGAGGGTGACCTCTGTTCTCAGTACATTGTATAGCTTTACTCATTGAATCCCATACACCCTAAATATTTAATATTCATGGCATCCTTTTGATGTAGTCTTGCCGTTTTTTGATCATCTTTTAATAATATAAACCTCCCTTCTTAGTGGTTTATATACACTTACTCTTTGAATCCTATACACTTTAAAAGTTTAGTCTTCACAGCATCTGACTGAAGTAGATTTTGGTGTTGTTATTTGTTATTATTATAATCATTGTTACTAGTTAATGCTTTGCCAATACTGAGCTAGGTTCTAAGTGCTCTATATATACTTAATCATTGAATCGTTACACACATTAACTTAATTAGTCTTCACAAAACCCCGGTGAGGTTGGCTCTGTTGTCCTTTTATTTATTTATTTATTATTTATTTATCTGTTATTTCTTATTTATTTATTATTATTTATTTATTTATTTATTTATTTATTTATTTATTCATTTTATGTTTATTATTATCATCATTTGTTATTAATACTACCCCTCAGAGTTGAGGAAACAGAGGACGAGAAAGGTAAAGCCATTTGTTCAATGTCAGGTCTAGTCAGTGGCTGAGAAAATAATCAGATCCCATTGCATCTAGAGCCATGCTCTTAGTTTGTATCCCCAAATATTTTTAAGTGTTGGTATTTTAAAAAGTGGCAAATATTTATTAGAAAATACAAGTATATTTGTTGCAATGCTTGTTGAAAAACTTGCTGAATATATATATATATATATTTCCTAGGATTATACACAGCAGACACAGGTAAATGTTCTCTCATGGCCAAGTACACAAATGTACAAAGAGAAGCTAAAAGTAGAAAGTGTCCATTCACATGTCTATTGGAAATGGAATGAAAGAATATTTTCTATAACAAAGAATGGAACATCACTGAAATCATATTAAGCAAAAGAAACTAGACATAATTTTATATTTGCCTTTATTTGAAGTTCAAGAAAAGGAATTTTTACCTATTTTGAACCTACTTTGATGGAGGTCAGAGTGGAGGTTATTTCTGAACACACAGAAAGATTGGTTTAAACATAAAACATAAGTATATATGTGTATAAAATGTATGTAAAATATTTAAAAATACAAAGTAGCTAATGTAGTTGTTTAAGAGGTTATTGCAGTTACAACTCATTTTGGGGTCATAATCTCTGATTAAGCAATATAGTCTGTGAAATTCACACCTTATTTACCGTGAACTTTCTTTCAAATTGAGACATTCTCTCTAATTATAGTACTTTGTATTTTTTGACTTTTATTAATGGAGGTTTTTTTCCTTAAAGTTTTGGAATATATGTATGGGAAGGTGGATTTTGATATGAGATATATGTGTATTTATCTAGCTATATGTCTGTATCCATATACCTATATGCACATCCATCTGTATATAGGCCACCCATTTATATTTACTCTGAAAAGTGATGCTTTCCTTTGCAAACTGAAAAGTTTTCTACTTTAGCCTGCATGCAAAACATTTCAGAGCTTTTGATTTACACTCTCATTGACATCTCATCAGATTAACCAGCCTGTGTCATCCACACCCCATCTCCCCACCATCATAATCTGAATAGTTCATATTCTTGATACTATAGGTCTGTGCCCTTCTTACACCCACCTCACCCCCATAAAGCTAAAAGTTAGCTGACAGCAGAAACTAGTCCATCCCCAATGGGTAAAAGAGTTTTTGGAAAGAGGTGAAACCATGAGTCCCATATGAGCTAATTAAAGATTTCATTTTTACCAGATAGGTGTTATAATGTTCAAAGTAGACATAAGTAAGTGCAGATTTGTCTGGTGCAAAGGAATTGAGTTGTATTTTTTTTTCACACTGGGAGGAGGATGCAAAATAACTGTCAAAGAAAATAGAACATACATACTCTTCTGTAATTACTGCAGCTTACAAAGACACACAAGTGGCTGAAAAGACCAAAAACAGACCTTCTACAAGGGACTGCTTAAGACAGTAGGAAGTTTTCCAGTGAAGTTGACTTCCTACCCTTTACCCATAGCTTGAATTAGTGTATGTTTTTCTCAGCACTATAGTTTTGAATTGCAGTCTTTAACATACAGTGAGAATTTTATTATCTCTGCTGACAATTGTCAATAGTACTTTATACTAACACCTATTTAATGGCCAATCTCGGGAGCAACTAAAATTATGTATAAGAACTGTTCCATCAAAGAAGAAACAGGTTGGCCTTGGAACTGAAACAGTTAAGATACTTTCTTATCAAGATAGTACTCTTTTAAGCAACCATAAATACAGGCTGAGTCATATGTGACAACGTCCTAATTCTTTACACATAAAACATGTTTACATGCCTTATTTTGAAAGTAGCCACAGGTGAAAAAATGGTCGAAATCGGATGAATGGGGTCTTTGTTAGCCAGAGTACGGAAATCAACACCAAAAGTAACGGTGAGAATGTCCAGGCTGCAAACTACAGTAAAAGGGACCATCCACACAGATCTGTGTAGCCAGTGTCACCTATTGTGGTGCAGGCTTGTCCAGTTGCTGCAGTGCTCTTGCTGAGGGAGTGAGCTGGTAATGCTCATCCGTTGTGAGGGACTTAACGGGCCTTCCATTCGTGACTGCGGTGTCTTGGCACAATGGTCCGTGTATGTGAAGGAGTACAAACGGTGTCTACATGTACCTGGCTGCAGTGTTGAAGGGTCTGTGGGAAATGATTTGTCACTTCTCGGTAGCCCCTCGGTCTTCCGACGAGGTTGGTATTTACAGTCCGGGTATTTGTCCCGATGTATGGCCCGGAGTCTCTGCGCCTCCTCGAAGAACGGCCGCTTTTCAGCTTCTGTAAGTAATTTCCACTGGTATCCCAGCCGCTTGCTGATCTCTGCGTTCTGCATTTTGGGATTCTCTAGAGCCACCTTTCGCCTTTGATCACGAGCCCATACAATGAAAGCGTTCATGGGTCGCTTGACGCGGTCCTTCATGCACTCTCTACGTTTCCTCCAGTTTCATACAGATCTTTTGAGCTACGATTGTCTCTCTGAAGTAGCGAGGAGGCTTTCCTGAAGGAGGATATTTTGTTGCTGTACCGCTGAGCTGTAATTATCACCATTCAGTTCCGCAAACATAGCAGAAGCATATGATTGCATTGCTTTAAAATGGGGGAGGAAGCAGAATTTGAAGGTGAAAGTCTTCCAAAAATTACCTTACTATTCAAAGGTTGTTTCTATCATAGACTTTCTTGCTGTAACTTTTGTAGTGACATACTTATTTCTCCGCCCCCAGCAACACCTCCCCTCAAAGCTGTCTGGGCTGTCAGCCAAAGCCCAACCAGAACCCATTCTCAAGCAAACTGCTTAATAGGATATAGCCCTCTGCTTTCCGGTTCATATCTGATCTGACCACTGAAGGCTGTAAACCTTCCTTTAAAAATATGAAATAACTTTGTCGTTAATACTTTATTATCCCCTTAATCAAAGGGTGAAGTTGCAGCAGAAACACTAAGGAACTGTTTATCACTATGAATATATGTTGCGAATGTTTTTGTAACACAAACATTAAAGACAGCCTGATTCTATTGAACACACGTGATATTCCATCCATGCTAATAACCTCCTTGTTTCTTCACTTCTAACTGAAGTACAATTGAAAATTCTATGTAAGCTTTACAGTGGCAAATAACAGAGAATTCTACACTTTTATCTATGCTGATGACTATCAGAGTATTATTATAAACTTATGTTGCCAACCTCAGGGAACAATTAAAGTTAGATATAAAAATTTCCATTAAAAGAAAAAACGGAGTACGATGACCTTGGAACTCCTGATGTTTGGTCGCATTACCATAACACTTAAAAGGGATGTGTTTTTTGTTTGGGGGTTTTGTTTTAGTTTGGCTTGGTTTTCTGTACACTGCCACTCTCTTTTGCTTTTCAGTCTCTTCTGCACTTTTACATAACTAAGGATCAAAAAGGAACACAAAACAGAAAGTGCTTTCCATATCTAAATCTCTAAATTACAGCCTCCAAATTTACCATCCTTTTATATTCTAGTTCAAACTTAGGACAAAATTAAAGGTCATAGTTTCCCAAATGAAATAGGCAAAGTTCCCCTCACAAATCAATCCTTAAGGCACACTTGGAATTTGTCATATACATTTGCATGTTGAAAAGTAGGAGGAAACTTCCTCCATACAAGTTTTAAAACCATACTTGGGAAGTGGGAGAGACAACTATAGATTACTGAGGACATAGCCCATGAAAAAGAAAAACAAAGTCTCACCAAGACCGCATAGGGATGATGCCAAACTTCCTCAGAAAATAAAATTTAAATGATCCCTGCATCACATGCAAATAATCTGCAGAACAAAATGTGATTTAAGCCATACATATTATGATACATTAATATTAGGAACTCCAAACAAAAATTAAATTTATTCAGTCAAAAGATGGTTATAGATCCCATAATCTGTATGCTAGTCATCTAGCAAAATTTAGTATTCAAGATCCAAATAAAATGTGAGTATAGTGCCTCTTGACCCAATTTAATACAGATATCTTATCACAGAATCAAATGGTTAGATTGCACTCACACATTAAAGCAGATTTTTAAAGCTGGAAATTGTTGAATATATGAGAAAAGAATGTATGCCACTTGAAAATTATATTAAAAGGCAAAAACTGATACATTGTCCACCACGGGCCGACCTTGAAAACATCACCCAAAAATATGTGTGGAGAAAAGACAGACACAGGAGGACACAAACTGAATGATTTCACTCCTATGAAATACCAGGAGCGGCAGGAAGACAGAGACAGGAACCAGAGTAGCAGTGGTTGAAGAGGGAGGGTGTGGGGAGTAACTGCTAAGAGGTGCAGTGTTTCCTTCTCAGGTGATGAAATGTTCTGGGACTAGGTACGGGTTGCACAAGAATGGAAATTTATGTAAGCTAAGGAATCGTACACTTTCAATGGTTAAAATGACTGTTATGTATATTTCATATTATCAAAAAAGAAAAAAAAGAACTCACAGATATGTATATAATTATATGAAGGTGTGGGAGGAAGTTATCTGGGTGAGAGGAGGCAATAATGTTTAAATAAAAAAAGTGATTGTATTGTTTTTAGACCTCTTGCTCCTGGATGGTACCTGGCATATATATGGCTATTGCAATATTTCTTCAATGCTTCAACTACAAAAGGAGTGAAAAGGAAGGAAAGAGATAATCCACTTAAAACAACAACACAGCAGCAGCAGCAGCAGCAAAAATCATAGTGTCTAAAGAACAATTTACATTCAGAAATGGAGATAAGGAGAAGGGGAGGCAAGGGCTACTGGGTAATATGTATCAATAGTTTACCTAGTGTTCCTTGTATGTATTACTAATGTTTCACCTCATTTTAATCTCAGAAGCAGGGCTGATTTCCATTCACTATGACAAGGCACAATGTTTAACAGGTCTTACAATATAAGCCTTGATACTAAGGGTGAAAAAATGCTCCCCTGAACTCCTGAGTAAGTGGGATACCATTTCTGTGTCCCACACTCAGTAAAGAAAATTTTAAGTCACTGTTGCATTACTTATCATTATTGACTGTGTCTCAACAGCTGTTACATAACTTTCCCTCAATCAACCTGTTGCTGGAAGATCAGCCCCATCCCTCACTGAGCCAAATAACTCAGAGACAGTATCTTAGAGCTTAGCAGGAACGAGGCAGCTTTATAGCTTTGCTGGGCAAATGGGACTCACAGCAGCCTAGGGCCTTCCAAATGGTGAACCCAACTTGGGGATGGGATAAATTGATTTTATAGCCATAATTCAAACAACAAATCATGGATCAACAATCAGCAAAATCATAAGGTGTAGAATGGCATCATGGCATCTCCAGGTGACCAATCCTATAGAGGCTAGTAATTGTCACTTTTCCAGTCCCTTCAACTTGCTGACACATGGGATGTGGTGCTTTGGATAATTTACCCTATTGTGTAAATATGAACTCATCCCCACATGTGAACATATGTTGCTGTATGATAACCCCATAATATTTTACCAGTAGTAGATCACTAACACAAATCCACTTATGTGT
Organism: Camelus ferus; assembly: GCF_009834535.1. Lineage (NCBI taxonomy): Eukaryota > Metazoa > Chordata > Mammalia > Artiodactyla > Camelidae > Camelus > Camelus ferus. The sequence continues at coordinate 9,156 of NW_022588334.1, read as the reverse complement.
CAGTTCCTGTACAGTTTGCCTGTGAGATTTTTTTTAAGCCTAGTGATACAGAGGACATGAAAGAAACACACAGTGAAAGAAAATATAAAGACCACAGGGGTAATTCTTTAAAGTATTTGTGCATCAAAGGACACTATCAAATAAGTGAAATGATTGAACAGAATAATAATAAATTTAGGGTTTCTTTAAAGTTTTATTAATAGATAATTTCCTTTGGGATTTGGACTCAAATATCTTTAAATTCTATTTATGCATGTATGCATGTTGCTGCAAAACTGTCCTCTGGACCCTGAAAGCAGATTGAGACACGGAGGCAGAATTTTCCAGCAGGCTAATATCTTAGAGACTGTGACTCCCTCATAGGTTGAGGCTTTGAGTTTTGCAGAACAATTGGATGGAACAGGATAGGTGACAACATTCAGGGCACTTTATAGGGTGCTACATTCCTCTTAACCTCCATGAATGTTTCTTATGTCATAGGGGAACTCCAGAGGGTCTACCCATTCCTCTGAGATTATCAGCCCATTACTTCCCTCCTGGAGCATAGCTTCTGGGTTAAAAGTGCAAGGAATAATTGGCATTGTTCAGCATAAAAGCAGTAAGGGGAGAAAGCAAACTGCTGGATTTTTGGCATCAGGGAGGTTACTTTGTTCTCTACTCCATCATGCGTGCATGTATGCATGTTCATATGCATATGCATGCATCTTTTAATCTTGCTGTTTTTTAAAACAAACATAGCCTGGACTTAAATATCTGAAAAAGAAATATATATATTTTAACGAGTTGGATACAATTAATGCTCAGTCATTTAATTCTTAAAGACTTTAATTAAGTGGTTCATATACAATCTGATATCCCTAAATAGAGTTGAGTTTATGTTATCTCCTTTCAGGGTCTCCTAATTAATCTGGGGTGAAAGGGAAAAAGTTACCAGAAAAAAGATGTCACAAATACTTGTCTACAACAATTAGTTACGACAGTAAAATAACGCTGCTTGTTTTTGTCTCTAACCTCAGTTGAACGTTTTATTTTAATTTACTTTTAGGACCTTTCCAATACATAGGAGAGTGCCTAAAAATTGGTATAGCCCAGGCATTTCCCATGTCAGTTTTAACCGATGGTATTAAAGTTCAACCACCTGCTAGATAGATCTAAAATATTTAAATAGGAAACTGATTACAATGCAATCCTTCTCTGTTACTAGAGAGAAGTCTCTTATCTCCATGCAGAAATAATTCAGAGAGGGGACACAGAGGTCAACAGAGTAAAGTGAGAATTTAAGTGATAGTGCCCTCAAGGGGAGAGCAGGCAGGCTTTGGTGAGCAGCTTGCCCTGAGTTTTTTGACAAGCTGGTTGTATGCAGTGCAAAAATGGGTGGAATATTCATTGGCGATGGAGGGGGTTGGGGTCTCATTCCCTGATTCCCATCCCAGCTCCACCTTCCAAAGGGAGAGGGGGTGTTGTTCTTAGTCTAAATTGGAAGTGTTGTGGCATCAGTGCATGATGGGTACATGTAAACTGCAAGGTTAATTTCTTGTAATGAGATCATAATGAGCAAAAGGTTACACTCAGACAATGGAGAGTCCTGCCTTTACCCCACTGTTCTGTGTCTGCCTCCAAGCCACTTGTCACTCCAAAATGTGTGGTTTCTTAATCATTCTAGGGGTTCCTGCTTTCCTCCATCTGCCCAGTGAACCCCCACATTCTTTACGAGATGCATGGTTTCCTGCCATTTGGCCTGTGCCACTTTTCCGGTTCATATCTAGTTATCTGCCTGCTCTAACATTTCTACCTTGAAACACACAGGTGGCCTGTCTTCTTTCATCTCTTCTTTCACTTAACTTCTGATGCATAAGTGTGAGCTACTCTTTCTAATTCCTGTAACCAGCTCAGACATGCTTTGTCTTACCTGTGCTTTTCTATAAGCTGAAGGTCACTTTTGACCTCCCTTATTTTTAAGGATCTCTCTTCTGTTGCTGCATGTAGATGAAAATGTTTGCCTGCCATATCAGTAAACAAAGAATGTTGCCATCAAATCAAAAAACCTGCCCAATGATGATCCCTGAAGGAACTCAGGATACAGCCAAGCAGCTGCCCACTGCCAAGTCCTCAGCCACTGCAGCTACCCACAACTGGACACACGAGGAGACTCAGGATGGGAAAGAACAAGACTCAGTCCTCGATAGCTAAGGTGACTATCAAGAGAGTGATATAAATGACCACTCCTGCATCCTCCCATACATAGAGAAGACCTAAAATTTTTAACTTGAGGTGCCTGGATTTCTTTAATTAACAGTAATCTTTTGATGTTCTGACTATCTGGGTTTTGTGGTAAAGCTCCTATATATGTGGTTCCCTCCCAACCTCCCTCTTCAGAGCAGTCCCCCAGAGCTGAGAGGTTGCCTCCAAGGCTTGAAGTCCTCAGAAATTCTGCCAAGTAAAACATAATTATCAGTTTTTAGCATGCACTTTTTCTTCTTCAGTTGACAGTTTCGGTGGCCCAGAGCAGACTTCTCTGCCTTGCCTGAACTCAAGGAGGATCCAGAGCCTTGTACCATTAGAGACCTCTTGGTCCCATCAGGTAGCTGAGAGTCTTGGGAAAGTGGTAGAGGCAAATCCTCACACCACCCCTGTCCTTATAGGGAAAACTGTTCATTGTAATTAACAATATTTTCTGCCAGGGACACAAACAAGATCTGGCCACCCAATGACCTGAGCACCCGCAGTGGTCCTTACAGTAGCAGAGGGAGAACCCAAGACACTTAAAATCTAATGAAAGGACTCCAGCTTAAAAAAGCTCGAGGAATTAAGGTCACAAGAAGCCCATTGGCCCACCATGTAATTCGGCTACCAAACAAACTTGGGTCCACTTCTTCATGCGCAGTTAAGCTAAACTACTGACACCCGGCTGTGGTGAAGGATAGGGCAGTGTTTATTATAAAGGCCTCAGTATAAGGAGGATGGGCAGCTTGTGCTATAAAACCCCAAATCATGACAGGGATTCAGTAAATCGTTTGTAAAGGCCAGATGAAGAAGGATGTCACAGGTAGTGCCCAGCTCCTGAACAATTCTCTGATTGGCTGATGGTTAGGTAACATGGCAGTGTCACTGGGGTTAACATCAATCCTCAAGCATTTAGTAGCTCAGGGAGCTACATGCTTCTGGCATCATATAGTTAATTTCTTCCTTTTGTTGGGGATTTTATCATCTGGAAGTCTACCAAGGAACTGTACATCAGATACTACTAACTAGGTACTTCAGAGAGGAGCTAAACAGAGGCTTGGGGGGAGGGGTCTTTCCAGAGGAGCCCCCTAGGGTCCTGCTCTCTTACAAGCTCAGGCTTAATCAGTTAAACCTGAAAAATAAAAGGGGTATGGGGAGAGATCTTTTAAGAATCAAGTGAGTTAAACTAGTTCAGCTGTTACATAAACTAATAAGCTCTACATTAAAAGACCTGATTCATGACTAAGTGTTAAACTTATGAGATCTCTGATTATTGTCTCTAGGAAAAAAGTAATTGTAAGTGAGCTCTATTCAACTGTCTTATGGAAAGTAAATTCTGATCTATCAAATGTCTAAATATAAAGGAAATGAACCGGATATTTTCAGTCTCATCGGATCTGGGTCATATTTAGCATTAAATTAAGTCTAGTATTAAAGCTACTTTAAGCCTATTAGTTTAATGAATACAGATGTGTTTAGCATCACATATGCATTAACTATAAATCTTTATTGTAGCTATACTTACTGAAATGCAATAAGTTCATATTTTATCTGCTTCAAATTATGTCAACAAGGAAAAAGTTAACTTGGCATGGTAATATTGTCATAAGGAATGAATATAGATAAATCAGATACAATCTTTTAGGTAAACCTTTGGAAATAATTATGTTTTATCTATGTCTATCTAAAATAGTTTCTTCAAATTTTTGGTAACTTGAGACTTAGGGTTATGCTAAATTAAGTTAAATGATGAGAACTCATTGAAGCTCTCCATCATTTTTAAATAATCAACACTGTAAAATAGATCGTTAGAGACGTTGAAATTTAACTATTTTTGTATTTTTCTGAATGAAAAGCTAAAGCTGTTTAGGTTTATTGGACACATGCTTTGCAATGCATTGAGGAAATAAATTTTAATGTGAGAAGGTGTACTTTTTGAAGGCTATGGAATGTGCATATAAGTTTTCCAATTACAAAATTTCTAGTATGACAAACAGTTCACAATAGCTTGCTACTTGGTTTTTCCTGCAGATTAAGGGCTTTGAAGGTTAAAAATGACAATGTATATGCATTTCAAGCTGCTAGATAAAATAAGTAAAACATTTCACTGTGTAAAGAAAGTAGGATACATCCCCAATATTCATTACAGCATTACTTACAATAGCCAAGACATAGAAGCAACCTAAATGCCCATGCACAGATAAATGAATAAAGAATTTGCTATATGTAACTCATACGTGTTCACACACGCATGCACACACCCCCACACACACAGTATCACATATATAATGGAATAGTAACCATTCATAAAAAGAGAAAACCATAATGCATTTGTAGCAACATGGATGGACTTAGAGATCATCATACTAAGTGCAGTAAGTCAGACAGAGAAAGGCAAATATCATATGATGCTATCACCTATGTGTGGACTCTAAAAAAGTTACAAACAAATTTACCTACAAAACAGAATTAGACTCACAGACATAGAAAACAAACATGGTTTCCAAAGGGGGAAAGGGAGGTAGAGGAATACATTTGGAGTTTGGGAATAAAAAGATACCCACTGTTATATACAAAATAGATAAACAACCAGGACCTACCATATGGCACAGAGAACAATATTCAGTATCTTGCAATATCCTATAATTGAAAAGAATCTGGATAGGAATATTTATACTTGTATGTGTATATCTATGTATGTCTGTATTTATAGCTTTGCTGTAGGTATAAAGAATGAAGATATTTCTGCTAAGGGAAAATAAATTTTGTACTACAGCTGATTGGTTCTGGGCAGGAAATAAAGTAAGGGACAAACAATGTGGATAGGGAGATTTGTGGAAATTTTCTGTAAAGGGAAGCCTGAGAAATTGTGTGTGTATTCAAGTCTGGCTAAGATTAGATTAACTTTAATTAAGTAAATAATTTTGTTATCAAAATGAGCTCTCACAAGACTGGAGTTTGCTTTTCTTTGTTAACAGCACGAAGTTTTCTTTGAATATTGTCTTGTTTTACTTCAAATTCTAAATGAAGTGGTTTTGACCTCTAGATAAAACTGGGGTCATTTCAAAGGGCAACTGAAGCATGTCAGAGAGAAATATTAAACTAGTTAGGACTATTTGGTATATTAACTTACTTACTTAAGGGCAAGGGCCATTAATATAGATGTCCTAGAAATTATATGAAGTTCTCAAAATTTAAGAATGTCCTAGTATATTGTTATCAATCATAATTCTAGATACTATCTTGAAATGTTACCTGTCACAGCAACTTGGCTATGCTTTTCTTATCAGTTAATTATAATCAGATCTTAAAATGACATCTTAAGACTTTTGTCTTTTATAGAATGTTATTGTTTCTCTCGATTTTTGTCAAAAATGCTTCATCTTCAAGAAGATTAATAAAAAGAACTTATTGATGGGTATCTATTTCTGACAGCTTTCAGGTAATGTCACAGAACTGGGTAAGATATTAAAGAATTCTCATAGAAACCCTTATGGTCCCATAAAATTGTTTACCAATTGTTTGCGTCTCCTTCAAAATGAAGGTAAAATTCCCCAGTGAAATGTCACAGTGTATACCTCGTGACATGTATGCCTGCTTGATTTCAGTCCACTGTCTGAGGGACCTGTACAATATTTGTGAAAGATTCATAATTGATAAAATATATAGCCTATAAAATATTTCCCCGTTAACAGACTTCTGAGCTTATTCACTGTGACTGATTATATTTCCCTCAAGTTGCATAAGTAGGCAGATATAAATATAGTTATAGTTATATACATATAGTTATGTGTATATGTAAACTAGGCCTCTCACTGAGGGCCTAGGATGGCCAGCAACAACCCTGGCATCAACAGACAAATGTTTTCATCATCAATCCTTTCTATCAAAGAATTACAATCAAAAGGGGGAAATGATGGAGAAAAATTTCACATATTGATCTATGAGAAAGTCATCAGGTTTATACATGTTTTAACATAAATTTTAGGCTAACCCAAATAGCCTGCTGTGGCCTTTAGACATACCTTGTACATCAACTTTAGCCATGAAAAAAGAATGCATTATTTAAAAGTCAAAATGGAGTAACTGTGATTCAGGCATTCAAACTGGAGCCAAGTGATTACTACGGATATGGCTTCAGACAAGTTCCTGAATTACTGAGAATTTGAATTTCTAAACCCTAACAGACTCAAGGACACCACCAAGCAGTCTCAAAGCAATATCTGATATCACTTCTCACTGCAATGTTATGATCTGTTATATCTCCAGGTCTCTTCTTGGAAGCTTTCTCTTGTTTAGGAAGAGTAGTGATAAACAGAAGCTTAAAGGTGTACCCTCCAGCAGAAAGCTCCAGATAATCTAGACAAAATAATACTAAACAAACAAACAAACAAAAAGCTTTAAATTATATCTCAGAAAAAAAAAAGGCATATATTAGTGGCTAATAGCCCTGTTATGTACATATTAAAACCCCTGGAAAAGATGAAACCCAAATATATAGGCTAATTCAAAAGACTACTTGGCTACCGAACATACATAAAGGGGGTCAAACTACAGAATTTATTTTTCTGGTTGCCATTCAGATGGAAGGACTATTGGGGGGAATCACTATATAGTGGTGCCATTTTCTGACCTCACTTATTCCTCACTGTACTATGTCTACTAATTTTCAAAAGCTTGATCAGGTGCTGTGGCAAAGCAATCAAGGAAAGAATTAACATTTTCGTAGTATAAAAGGTTGATGCTAAGCCTGAGCTCAGAAATCTTTAAAATGAAAGTCAGTGACTCTCTCTCTTCTCTAATCTTGAGAAAATGACTTTGTCCCCATTTAGGAGGAAGTAGCCAGGGGAGTCAATACACCGTTCCTCTCATCCTCTCAGGATGGGTGATAGTAATAAGTAAATATAAATAAATAAATATATACATAAATAAGGAATTAAAGTTGAGAAATATTTGTGGGTCTTCCTGGGGACAGACCCCATCTTGTCCCCTGACTCTTGGTTGTAAAAGATGCTTCAGCCTCCTAGGCTGTCCCTGAGGTCCAAGGAGAAGAGAAGGGAGAACTTGCAGAAACAAAGTGTCAAGCATGTCAGAAAAATAATATTTTAGGCATTAAGTAATGTCAAGGTCCTTTAGTTCTTCTTCAAGGGCTAAGTTAATATCTTGAAATTTACCTTTCAGTTGCTTTGCAGAAAAACTTCCATCAGGAAGAAATACTTACTGCATTCTGGCCACCAGCATGTGGACCTCAGATCAGTTGGAGCCAGAAGTTGATGACTATCGTTCCCAAAGTATCACCCAGTTACCTCATCTCTAACCATCAGGAAGAGGTCTCTGAGGTGATCACACACCCTGTAATCTTCTCCCTCACCCTGCTTTTAAAGCCCTTCCCTGAAAGTCATCAGGAAGTTTGTATCTTTTGAGCATGAGTTCCCTGGACTTCTTGCTTTGTGCCCTGCAATAAATATTGCACTTACCTTCACTATAACCTGATGTCATGGATTGGTTTTGCTTCGCATTGAGAACGTGGATTCACATTCAGCTTGGTAAAATTATTACCTCTGTGCTGAGTGCTTACATTCCATTGAAATGAAATTGATCAATTAGTCTAAGAGTTTGGTGATGTAAATATACACGAGGTTATATGAGTCACACGTGGAAAACAAAAATACATGAAAACAAAATGTCACATTGTTTGGCAGAGTATCTCCATAATTACTTGTAATCATATAAAAACTGTGATTGATGTGGGGCTCAGGTGTTTTTTAAAGGCAATTTGCCTTTTCCCATATCAATAAATATTTACTTTTGGTGTAAGTCTGTATTTTGTAATTTCATATCTCTCTTAGGGAGGTGTTTAGAATCAGAAGCCACAAAACTGGATGCACTTCTGCCAGTGGGCCAAAAGGTAACTACTATGGAAGAATATCAGAAGGAGGGGATGATTCATGTAGAAGACTGAGATTGCTGACAAAATGTAGAGGGGTTATTTTGGAAGAATGAGAATACTTCAGTCTGAATAGGAAGAAAGAGGATATAATGGGAAAAAGAGAAAATTTAATACGCAAGCTGGCAACTAAATCTATTTATGTATTGGGGCAGGATCTTGTGGGGCCTTCCCAGGACAGACCCTCCCAAGAACATCTGCTGTTGATTCTCTCTGCTATTAGTATCTCATGTAATTTCCTGAGTTTTTCAGATGCTAAAAACTGTCACTAAAGGGAAGAAATTAACTACATGATGACCAAGAGCACATGACTCCCAAACCTCTGGTGTCTAGAGGTTGGTGGGGTTACTGCCCTGTTACCTCCATATCAACCAATCAGAGAATTGTTTATTGCGCATGATCATGTACCCTGAGATGTATCCGCTCCCTTATTTGGCCTTTAATATGCTTTGCTTAAATGCTTCTGAGAGTTTGGGTTTCATGAACATGAGCCACAATATTCACTTTGTTCAGGCCTGTAATAAAACTTTCTCTGATCCAAAATCTGAGGTTTCAGTTTGTTTGGGCCTCATGGTGCATAGGACATAGGATCTTGCCTACATGGTCATTTAGATAATAAAAAGTTGCAAATTGTGGTGCTGGTTTCAATAAAGGGCTCTGGAAGTATCTGAAGTTGAATCCAAAAGAGGAAGTTCTGTGGAGGGTAAATACACAAATGAGAGGATAGAAGAGAATATATAAAAATCCTGTTGAGCACCTATAAAATAACAATCTCTGTGAAAAACAACATTACTTCCCAGCCATGCTCAATAGCTGACTAGAAGAAATGAAGGAGAGTGTGGAGGGAGGGAGGAAGAAGGAAAGTAAGAAACTGAGCACATAGAAAGAAAAGAAAGAGTAAAAAACAGGAAGACAGAAAGAAGAAATGAAAAAGAAAAAGGAGAGAGATTGAACAGGTATAAGAAAAGAAAGAAGGAAGGAAAAGA
>NW_022588333.1:0-17392 GCF_009834535.1 Camelus ferus | reverse complement strand
TTAGTTGAAAGACGGTTTCACACACACTTATATTTCAAAACTGAGCATGTGGAGAGACGTTCATTCATCTAGCACAAAGGGAACGGAAGGCAGGAGAAACTATTACTCTGGTTTCTCAGTCTGTTTCCTAGTGCCGGTTTGAAGTTCGCAGTTTTCACTGTAAAACCGATTTGGAGCTAGTACCTTCCGATATATATTATGGAGTGGAGTGGGAAACTGAAAAGAAACTTTTTGTTCCCAACAAGCTTGTTGAAGTACGGATTTAAAACACCGTATCTCTCAAAACTGAGCATGTGGAGAGACGTTCGTTCATCTAGACACGGGAACGGTTGCAGGAGAAACTTTTACTCTGGTTTCTCAGTCTGTTTCCTAGTGCCGGTTGAAGTTCCTGCAGTTTCATTCAAAACCAGTGGAGAGTAGTACCTTCCCATATATATGTATGGAGTGGAGTTGGAAACTGAAAAGAAACTTCGTGTTCCCAACAAGCTAGTTGAAGGACGGCTTTCACACACACTTATCTCTCAAAACTGAGCATGTGGAGAGACGTTCGTTCATCTAGCACAAAGGGAACAGTTTGCAGGGAAACTTTTCGCTGGTTTCTCAGTGTGTTTCCTAGTGCCGGTTTGAATTTCCTGCAGTTTTCACTGTAAAACAGAGTTGGAGCTAGTACCTTCCCGTATATATGTATGGATTGGTGTTGGAAACTGAAAAGAAACTTTGTATTCCCAACAAGCTAGTTGAATTATGGCTTTCATGCGCACTTATCTCTCAAAACCGAGCATGTGGAGATACGTTCGTTCATCTAGCACAAAGGAACGGGTGGCAGGATAAACATTTACGGTGGTTTCTCAGTCTGTTTCCTAGTGCCGTTTTGAAGTTCCTGCATTTTTCACTTTAAAACCGAGTAGTAGCTAGTACCTTCCCATATATATGTATGGATTGGAGTTCGAAACTGAAAAGAAACTTTGTGTTCCCAACAAGCTATTTGAAAGATGGTTTCACACACACTTATCTTTAAAAACTGAGCATGTGGAGAGACGTTCATTCATCTAGCACAAAGGGAACGGGTTGCAGGAAAAACTTTTACTGTGGTTTCTCAGTCTGTTTCCTAGTGCCGGTTTGAAGTTCCTGCAGTTTTCACTGTAAAACCGATTTGGAGCTAGTACCTTCCGATATATATTTATGGAGTGGAGTTGGAAACTGAAAAGAAACTTTGTGTTCCCAACAAGCTAGTTGAAGTACGGCTTTCACCCTCACTTATCTCCCAAAACTGAGCATGTGGAGAGACGTTCGTTCATCTAGCACAAAGGGAACGGGTGGCAGGAGAAACTTTTATTCTGGTTTCTCAGTCTGTTTCCTAGTGCCGGTTTGAAATTCCTACAGTTTTCACTGTAAAACCGAGTTGGAGCTAGTTCCTTCCCATTATATATGTATGGAGTGGTGTTGGAAACTTAAAAGAAACTTTGTGTTCCCAACAAGCTAGTTGAAGGACTTCTTTCCACACACTTATCTCTCAAAACTGAGCATGTGTAGAGACGTTCGTTAATCTAGCACAAAGGGAACGGTTTGGCAGGAGAAACTTTTACTTTGGTTTCACAGGCTGTTTCCTAGTGCTGGTTTGAAGTTCCTGCAGTTTTCACTGTAAAACAGAGTTGGAGCTAGTACCTTCCCATATATATGTATGGAGTGGAGTTGGAAACTGAAAAGAAATTTTCTGTTCCCAACAAGCTAGTTGAAAGACTTTTTTCACACACACTTATCTCTCAAAACTGAGCATATGGAGAGACGTTCGTTTATCTTGCACAAAGGGAACGGGTTGCAGGAGGAACATTTACTGTGGTTTCTCAGTCTGTTTTCTAGTGCCGGTTTGATGTTCCTGCAGTTTTCACTGTAAAACCGGGTTGGAGCTAGTACCTTCCCATATATATGTATGGAGTGGGAGTTGGAAACTGAAAAGAAACTTTGTGTTCCCAACAAGCTAGTTGAAGGACGGCTTTCTCACACACTTTTCTCTCAAAACTGCGCATTTGGAGAGACGTTCGTTCACCTAGCACAAAGGGAACGGGTTGCAGGAGAAACGTTTACTCTGGTTTCTCAGTCTGTTTCCTAGTGCCGGTTTGAAGTTCCTGCAGTTTTCACTGTAAAACCGAGTTTGAGCTAGTACCTTCCCATATATATGTATGGAGTGGAGTTGGAAACTGAAAAGAAACTTTGTGTTCCCAACAAGTTAGTTGAAGGAATTTTTCACACGCACTTATCTCTCAAAACTGAGCATGTGGAGAGACGTTCGTTCATCTAGCACAAAGGGAACGGGTTGCAGGAGAAACATTTACTGTGGTTTCTCAGTCTGTTTCCTAGTGCCGGTTTGATGTTCCTGCAGTTTTCACTGTAAAATCGAGTTGGAGCTAGTACCTTCCCATATATATGTATGGAGTGGAGTTCGAAACTCAAAAGGAACTTTGTGTTCCCAACAAGCTAGTTGAAGGACGGCTTTCACACACACTTATCTCTCTAAACTGAGCATGTGGAGAGACGTTCGTTCATCTAGCACAAAGGGAACGGGTTGCAGGAGAAACTTTTACTCTGGTTTCTCAGTCTGTTTCCTAGTGCCGGTTTGAATTTCCTGCAGTTTTCACTGTAAAACCGAGTTGGAGCTAGTACCTTCCCATATATATGTATGGAGTGGAGTTGGAAACTGAAAAGAAACTTTGTGTTCCCAACAAGCTAGTTGAAGGACGGCTTTCACACACACTTATCTCTCAAAACTGAGCATGTGGAGAGACGTTCGTTCATCTAGCACAAAGGGAACTGGTTGCAGGAGAAACTTTTACGCTGGTTTCTCAGTCTGTTTCCTAGTGCTGGTTTGATGTTCCTGCAGTTTTCACTGTAAAACCGAGTTGGAGCTAGTACCTTCCCTTATATATGTATTGACTGGAGTTCGAAACTGAAAAGAAACTTTGTGTTCCCAACAAGCTAGTTGAAGGACGGCTTTCACACACACTTATCTCTCAAAACTGAGCATGTGGAGAGACGTTCGTTCATCTAGCACAAACGGAACGGGTTGCAGGAGAAACTTTTACTGTGGTTTCTCAGTCTGTTTCCTAGTGCCTGTTTGAATTACTGCAGTTTCACTGTAAAACCGAGTTGGAGCTAGTAGCTTCCGATATATGTATGGAGTGGAGTTGGAAACTGAAAAGAAACTTTGTGTTCCCAACAAGCTAGTTGAAGGACTTCTTTCACACACACTTATCTCTCAAAACTGAGCATGTGTAGAGACGTTCGTTAATCTAGCACAAAGGGAACGGGTTGCAGGAGAAACATTTACTGTGATTTCTCAGGCTGTTTCCTAGTGCCGGTTTGAAGTTCCTGCAGTTTTCACTGTAAAACAGAGTTGGAGCTAGTACCTTCCCATATATATGTATGGGGTGGAGTTGGAAACTGAAAAGAAACATTGTGTTCCCAACAAGCTAGTTGAATGACTTTTTTCACACGCACTTATCTCTCAAAACTGAGCATGTGGAGACGTTCGTTCATCTTGCTCAAAGGGAACGGGTTGAAGCAGAAACATTTACTGTGGTTTCTCAGTCTGTTTTCTAGTGCCGGATTGATGTTCCTGCATTTTTCACTGTAAAACCGAGTTGGAGCTAGTACCTTCCCATATATATGTATGGAGTGGAGTTGGAAACTGAAAAGAAACTTTGTGTTCCCAACAAGCTAGTTGAAGGACGGCTTTCACACACACTTATCTCTCAAAACTGCGCATTTGGAGAGACGTTCGTTCACCTAGCACAAAGGGAACGGGTTGCAGGAGAAACTTTTACTCTGGTTTCTCAGTCTGTTTCCTAGTGCCGGTTTGAAGTTCCTGCAGTTTTCACTGTAAAACCGAGTTTGAGCTAGTACCTTCCCATATATATGTATGGAGTGGAGTTGGAAACTGAAAAGAAACTTTGTCTTCCCAACAAGCTAGTTGAAGGACGGCTTTCACACACACATATCTCTCAAAACTGAGCATGTGGAGAGACGTTCGTTCATCTAGCACAAACGGAACGGGTTGCAGGAGAAACTTTTACTGTGGTTTCTCAGTCTGTTTCCTAGTGCCGGTTTGAAGTTCCTGCAGTTTTCACCGTAAAACCGAGTTGGAGCTAGTACCTACCCATATATATGTATGGAGTGGAGTTGGAAACTGAAAAGAAACTTTGTGTTCCCAACAAGTTATTTGAGAGACGGTTTCACACACACTTATCTTTCTAAACTGAGCATGTGGAGAGACGTTCATTCATCTAGCACAAAGGGAACGGGTTGCAGGAGAAACTTTTACTCCGGTTTCTCAGTCTGTTTCCTAGTGCCGGTTTGAAGTTCCTGCAGTTTTCACTGTAAAACAGAGTTGGAGCTAGTACCTTCCCATATATATTTATGGAGTGGAGTTGGAAACTGAAAAGAAACTTTGTGTTCCCAACAAGCTAGTTGAAGTACGGCTTTCACCCTCACTTATCTCCCAAAACTGAGCATGTGGAGAGACGTTCGTTCATCTAGCACCAAGGGAACGGGTGGCAGGGGAAACTTTTACTCTGGTTTCTCAGTCTGTTTCCTAGTGCCGGTTTGAAGTTCCTACAGTTTTCACTCTAAACCCGAGTTGGAGCTAGTTCCTTCCCATATATATGTATGGAGTGGTGTTGGAAACTTAAAAGAAACTTTGTGTTCCCAACAAGCTAGTTGAAGGACTTCTTTCACACACACTTATCTCTCAAAACTGAGCATGTGTAGAGACGTTCGTTAATCTAGCACAAAGGGAACGGGTTGCAGGAGAAACTTTTACTGTGGTTTCTCAGGCTGTTTCCAAGTGCCGGTTTGAAATTCCTGCAGTTTTCACTGTAAAACAGAGTTGGAGCTAGTACCTTCCGATATATATGTATGGAGTGGAGTTGGAAACTGAAAAGAAACTTTTTGTTCCCAACAAGCTAGTTGAAAGACTTTTTTCACACGCACTTATCTCTCAAAACTGAGCATGTGGAGACGTTCGTTCATCTTGCACAAAGGGAACGGGATTGCAGGAGAAACATTTACTGTGGTTTCTCAGTCTGTTTTCTAGTGCCGGTTTGATGTTCCTGCAGTTTTCACTGTAAAACCGAGTTGGAGCTAGTACCTTTCCATATATATGTATGGAGTGGAGTTGGAAACTGAAAAGAAACTTTGTGTTCCCAACAAGCTAGTTGAAGGACGGCTTTCACACACACTTATCTCTCAAAACTGCGCATTTGGAGAGACGTTCGTTCACCTAGCACAAAGGGAACGGGTTGCAGGAGAAACGTTTACTCTGGTTTCTCAGTCTGTTTCCTAGTGCCGGTTTGAAGTTCCTGCAGTTTTCACTGTAAAACCGAGTTTGAGCTAGTACCTTCCCATATATATGTATGGAGTGGAGTTGGAAACTGAAAAGAAACTTTGTCTTCCCAACAAGCTAGTTGAAGTACGGCTTTCACACACACATATCTCTCAAAACTGAGCATGTGGATAGACGTTCGTTCATCTAGCACAAAGGGAACTTGTTGCAGGAGAAACTTATACGCTGGTTTTTCAGTCTGTTTCCTAGTGCTTGTTTGATGTTCCTGCAGTTTTCACTGTAAAACCGAGTTGGAGCTAGTACCTTCCCTTATATTTGTATTGAGTGGAGTTCGAAAGTGTAAAGAAACTTTGTGTTCCCAACAAGCTAGTTGAAGGACGGCTTTCACACAAACTTATCTCTCAAAACTGAGCATGTGGAGAGACGTTCGTTCATCTAGCACAAACGGAATGGGTTGCAGGAGAAACTTTTACTGTGGTTTCTCAGTCTGTTTCCTAGTGCCGGTTTGAAGTTCCTGCAGTTTTCACTGTAAAACCGAGTTGGAGCTAGTACCTACCCATATATATGTATGGAGTGGAGTTGGAAACTTAAAAGAAACTTTGTGTTCCCAACAAGCTATTTGAAAGACGGTTTCACACACACTTATCTCTCAAAACTGCGCATTTTTAGAGACATTCATTCATCTAGCACAAAGGGAACGGGTTGCAGGAGAAACTTTTACTCTGGTTTCTCAGTCTGTTTCCTAGTGCCGGTTTGAAGTTCCTGCAGTTTTCACTGTAAAACAGAGTTGGAGCTAGTACCTTCCCATATATATGTATGGAGTGGAGTTGGAAACTGAAAAGAAACTTTGTGTTCCCAACAAGCTAGTTGAAGGACGGCTTTCACACACACATATCTCTCAAAACTGAGCATGTGGAGAGACGTTCGTTCATCTAGCACAAAGGGAACTTGTTGCAGGAGAAACTTTTACGCTGATTTCTTAGTCTGTTTCCTAGTGCTGGTTTGATGTTCCTGCAGTTTTCACTGTAAAACCGAGTTGGAGCTAGTACCTTCCCTTATATATGTATTGACTGGAGTTCGAAACTGAAAAGAAACTTTGTGTTCCCAACAAGCTAGTTGAAGGACGGCTTTCACACACACATATCTCTAAAAACTGAGCATTTGGAGAGACGTTCGTTCACCTAGCACAAAGGGAACGGGTTGCAGGAGAAACTTTTACTCTGGTTTCTCAGTCTGTTTCCTAGTGCCGGTTTGAAGTTCCTGCAGTTTTCACTGTAAAACCGAGTTTGAGCTAGTACCTTCCCATATATATGTATGGAGTGGAGTTGGAAACTGAAAAGAAACTTTGTCTTCCCAACAAGCTAGTTGAAGGACGGCTTTCACACACAATTATCTCTCAAAACTGAGCATGTGGAGAGACGTTCGTTCATCTAGCACAAACGGAACGGGTTGCAGGAGAAACTTTTACTGTGGTTTCTCAGTCTGTTTCCTAGTGCCGGTTTGAAGTTCCTGCTGTTTTCACTGTAAAACCGTGTTGGAGCTAGTAGCTACCCATATATATGTATGGAGTGGAGTTGGAAACTGAAAAGAAACTTTGTGTTCCCAACAAGCTATTTGAAAGACGGTTTCACACACACTTATCTTTCAAAACTCAGCATGTGGAGAGACGTTCATTCATCTAGCACAAAGGGAACGGGTTGCAGGAGAAACTTTTACTCCGGTTTCTCAGTCTGTTTCCTAGTGCCGGTTTGAAGTTCCTGCAGTTTTCACTGTAAAACCGAGTTGGAGCTAGTACCTTCCCATATATATGTATGGAGTGGAGTTGGAAACTGAAAAGAAACTTTGTGTTCCCAACAAGCTAGTTGAAGGAATTTTTTCACACGCACTTATCTCTCAAAACTGAGCATGTGGAGAGACGTTCGTTCATCTTGCACAAAGGGAACGGGTTGCCGGAGAAACATTTACTGTGGTTTCTCAGTCTGTTTCCTAGTGCCGGTTTGATATTCCTGCAGTTTTCACTGTAAAACCGAGTTGGAGCTAGTAGCTTCCCATATATATGTATGGAGTGGAGTTGGAAACTGAAAAGAAACTTTGTGTTCCCAACAAGCTAGTTGAAGGACGGCTTTCACACACACATATCTCTCAAAACTGAGCATGTGGAGAGACGTTCGTTCATCTAGCACAAAGGGAACTTGTAGCAGGAGAAACTTTTACGCTGGTTTCTCAGTCTGTTTCCTAGTGCTGGTTTGATGTTCCTGCAGTTTTCACTGTAAAACCGATTTGGAGCTAGTACCTTCCCTTATATATGTATTGACTGGAGTTCGAAACTGAAAAGAAACTTTGTGTTCCCAACAAGCTAGTTGAAGGACGGCTTTCACACACACTTATCTCTCAAAACTGAGCATGTGGAGAGACGTTCGTTCATCTAGCACAAACGGAACGGGTTGCAGGAGAAACTTTTACTGTGGTTTCTCAGTCTGTTTCCTAGTGCCGGTTTGAAGTTCCTGCAGTTTTCACTGTAAAACCGAGTTGGAGCTTGTACCTTCCCATATATATGTATGGAGTGGAGTTGGAAACTGAAAAGAAACTTTGTGTTCCCAACAAGCTAGTTGAAGGACGGTTTCACACACACTTATCTTTCAAAACTGAGCATGTGGAGAGACGTTCATTCATCTAGCACAAAGGGAACGGGATGCAGGAGAAACTATTACTCTGGTTTCTCAGTCTGTTTCCTAGTGCCGGTTTGAAGTTCCTGCAGTTTTCACTGTAAAATCGAGTTGGAGCTAATACCTTCCGATATATATTTATGGAGTGGAGTTGGAAACTGAAAAGAAACTTTATGTTCCCAACAAGCTAGTTGAAGTACGGCTTTCACCCTCACTTATCTCTCAAAACTGAGCATGTGGAGAGACGTTCGTTCATCTAGCACAAAGGGAACGATTGGCAGGAGAAACTGTTACTCTGGTTTCTCAGTCTGTTTCCTAGTGCCGGTTAGAAGTTCCTACAGTTTTCACTGTAAAACCGAGTTGGAGCTAGTTCCTTCCCATATATATGTATGGAGTGGTGTTGGAAACTTAAAAGAATTTTTGTGTTCCCAACAAGCTAGTTGAAAGACTTTTTTCACACGCACTTATCTCTCAAAACTGAGCATGTGGATAGACGTTCGTTCATCTGCACAAAGGGAACGGGTTGCAGGAGAAACATTTACTGTGGTTTCTCAGTCTGTTTCCTAGTGCCGGTTTGATGTTCCTGCAGTTTTCACTGTAAAACCGAGTTGGAGCTAGTACTTTCCCTTATATATGTATTGAGTGGAGTTCGAAACTGAAAAGGAACTTTGTGTTCCCAACAAGCTAGTTGAAGGACGGCTTTCACACACACTTATCTCTCAAAACTGAGCATGTGGAGAGACGTTCGTTCATCTAGCACAAACGGAACGGGTTGCAGGAGAAACTTTTACTGTGGTTTCTCAGTCTGTTTCCTAGTGCCTGTTTGAAGTTCCTGCAGTTTTCACTGTAAAACCGAGTTGGAGCTAGTAGCTTCCGATATATATGTATGGAGTGGAGTTGGAAACTGAAAAGAAACTTTGTGTTCCCAACAAGCTAGTTGAAGGACTTCTTTCACACACACTTATCTCTCAAAACTGAGCATGTGTAGAGACGTTCGTTAATCTAGCACAAAGGGAACGGGTTGCAGGAGAAACATTTACTGTGATTTCTCAGGCTGTTTCCTAGTGCCGGTTTGAAGTTCCTGCAGTTTTCACTGTAAAACAGAGTTGGAGCTAGTACCTTCCCATATATATGTATGGGGTGGAGTTGGAAACTGAAAAGAAACATTGTGTTCCCAACAAGCTAGTTGAATGACTTTTTTCACACGCACTTATCTCTCAAAACTGAGCATGTGGAGACGTTCGTTCATCTTGCTCAAAGGGAACGGGTTGAAGCAGAAACATTTACTGTGGTTTCTCAGTCTGTTTTCTAGTGCCGGATTGATGTTCCTGCATTTTTCACTGTAAAACCGAGTTGGAGCTAGTACCTTCCCATATATATGTATGGAGTGGAGTTGGAAACTGAAAAGAAACTTTGTGTTCCCAACAAGCTAGTTGAAGGACGGCTTTCACACACACTTATCTCTCAAAACTGCGCATTTGGAGAGACGTTCGTTCACCTAGCACAAAGGGAACGGGTTGCAGGAGAAACTTTTACTCTGGTTTCTCAGTCTGTTTTCTAGTGCCGGTTTGAAGTTCCTGCAGTTTTCACTGTAAAACCGAGTTTGAGCTAGTACCTTCCCATATATATGTATGGAGTGGAGTTGGAAACTGAAAAGAAACTTTGTCTTCCCAACAAGCTAGTTGAAGGACGGCTTTCACACACACATATCTCTCAATACTGAGCATGTTGAGAGACGTTCGTTCATCTAGCACAAACGGAACGGGTTGCAGGAGAAACTTTTACTGTGGTTTCTCAGTCTGTTTCCTAGTGCCGGTTTGAAGTTCCTGCAGTTTTCACCGTAAAACCGAGTTGGAGCTAGTACCTACCCATATATATGTATGGAGTGGAGTTGGAAACTGAAAAGAAACTTTGTGTTCCCAACAAGTTATTTGAGAGACGGTTTCACACACACTTATCTTTCTAAACTGAGCATGTGGAGAGACGTTCATTCATCTAGCACAAAGGGAACGGGTTGCAGGAGAAACTTTTACTCCGGTTTCTCAGTCTGTTTCCTAGTGCCGGTTTGAAGTTCCTGCAGTTTTCACTGTAAAACAGAGTTGGAGCTAGTACTTTCCCATATATATTTATGGAGTGGAGTTGGAAACTGAAAAGAAACTTTGTGTTCCCAACAAGCTAGTTGAAGTACGGCTTTCACCCTCACTTATCTCCCAAAACTGAGCATGTGGAGAGACGTTCGTTCATCTAGCACCAAGGGAACGGGTGGCAGGGGAAACTTTTACTCTGGTTTCTCAGTCTGTTTCCTAGTGCCGGTTTGAAGTTCCTACAGTTTTCACTCTAAACCCGAGTTGGAGCTAGTTCCTTCCCATATATATGTATGGAGTGGTGTTGGAAACTTAAAAGAAACTTTGTGTTCCCAACAAGCTAGTTGAAGGACTTCTTTCACACACACTTATCTCTCAAAACTGAGCATGTGTAGAGACGTTCGTTAATCTAGCACAAAGGGAACGGGTTGCAGGAGAAACTTTTACTGTGGTTTCTCAGGCTGTTTCCAAGTGCCGGTTTGAAATTCCTGCAGTTTTCACTGTAAAACAGAGTTGGAGATAGTACCTTCCGATATATATGTATGGAGTGGAGTTGGAAACTGAAAAGAAACTTTTTGTTCCCAACAAGCTAGTTGAAAGACTTTTTTCACACGCACTTATCTCTCAAAACTGAGCATGTGGAGACGTTCGTTCATCTTGCACAAAGGGAACGGGTTGCAGGAGAAACATTTACTGTGGTTTCTCAGTCTGTTTTCTAGTGCCGGTTTGATGTTCCTGCAGTTTTCATTGTAAAACCGAGTTGGAGCTAGTACCTTTCCATATATATGTATGGAGTGGAGTTGGAAACTGAAAAGAAACTTTGTGTTCCCAACAAGCTAGTTGAAGGACGGCTTTCACACACACTTATCTCTCAAAACTGCGCATTTGGAGAGACGTTCGTTCACCTAGCACAAAGGGAACGGGTTGCAGGAGAAACGTTTACTCTGGTTTCTCAGTCTGTTTCCTAGTGCCGGTTTGAAGTTCCTGCAGTTTTCACTGTAAAACCGAGTTTGAGCTAGTACCTTCCCATATATATGTATGGAGTGGAGTTGGAAACTGAAAAGAAACTTTGTCTTCCCAACAAGCTAGTTGAAGTACGGCTTTCACACACACATATCTCTCAAAACTGAGCATGTGGATAGACGTTCGTTCATCTAGCACAAAGGGAACTTGTTGCAGGAGAAACTTATACGCTGGTTTTTCAGTCTGTTTCCTAGTGCTTGTTTGATGTTCCTGCAGTTTTCACTGTAAAACCGAGTTGGAGCTAGTACCTTCCCTTATATTTTTATTGAGTGGAGTTCGAAAGTGTAAAGAAACTTTGTGTTCCCAACAAGCTAGTTGAAGGACGGCTTTCACACAAACTTATCTCTCAAAACTGAGCATGTGGAGAGACATTCATTCATCTAGCACAAAGGGAACGGGTTGCAGGAGAAACTTTTACTCTGGTTTCTCAGTCTGTTTCCTAGTGCCGGTTTGAAGTTCCTGCAGTTTTCACTGTAAAACAGAGTTGGAGCTAGTACCTTCCCATATATATGTATGGAGTGGAGTTGGAAACTGAAAAGAAACTTTGTGTTCCCAACAAGCTAGTTGAAGGACGGCTTTCACACACACATATCTCTCAAAACTGAGCATGTGGAGAGACGTTCGTTCATCTAGCACAAAGGGAACTTGTTGCAGGAGAAACTTTTACGCTGGTTTTTCAGTCTGTTTCCTAGTGCTGGTTTGATGTTCCTGCAGTTTTCACTGTAAAACCGAGTTGGAGCTAGTACCTTCCCTTATATATGTATTGACTGGAGTTCGAAACTGAAAAGAAACTTTGTGTTCCCAACAAGCTAGTTGAAGGACGGCTTTCACACACACATATCTCTAAAAACTGAGCATTTGGAGAGACGTTCGTTCACCTAGCACAAAGGGAACGGGTTGCAGGAGAAACTTTTACTCTGGTTTCTCAGTCTGTTTCCTAGTGCCGGTTTGAAGTTCCTGCAGTTTTCACTGTAAAACCGAGTTTGAGCTAGTACCTTCCCATATATATGTATGGAGTGGAGTTGGAAACTGAAAAGAAACTTTGTCTTCCCAACAAGCTAGTTGAAGGACGGCTTTCACACACAATTATCTCTCAAAACTGAGCATGTGGAGAGACGTTCGTTCATCTAGCACAAACGGAACGGGTTGCAGGAGAAACTTTTACTGTGGTTTCTCAGTCTGTTTCCTAGTGCCGGTTTGAAGTTCCTGCAGTTTTCACTGTAAAACCGTGTTGGAGCTAGTAGCTACCCATATATATGTATGGAGTGGAGTTGGAAACTGAAAAGAAACTTTGTGTTCCCAACAAGCTATTTGAAAGACGGTTTCACACACACTTATCTTTCAAAACTCAGCATGTGGAGAGACGTTCATTCATCTAGCACAAAGGGAATGGGTTGCAGGAGAAACTTTTACTCCGGTTTCTCAGTCTGTTTCCTAGTGCCGGTTTGAAGTTCCTGCAGTTTTCACTGTAAAACCGAGTTGGAGCTAGTACCTTCCCATATATATGTATGGAGTGGAGTTGGAAACTGAAAAGAAACTTTGTGTTCCCAACAAGCTAGTTGAAGGAATTTTTTCACACGCACTTATCTCTCAAAACTGAGCATGTGGAGAGACGTTCGTTCATCTTGCACAAAGGGAACGGGTTGCCGGAGAAACATTTACTGTGGTTTCTCAGTCTGTTTCCTAGTGCCGGTTTGATATTCCTGCAGTTTTCACTGTAAAACCGAGTTGGAGCTAGTAGCTTCCCATATATATGTATGGAGTGGAGTTGGAAACTGAAAAGAAACTTTGTGTTCCCAACAAGCTAGTTGAAGGACGGCTTTCACACACACATATCTCTCAAAACTGAGCATGTGGAGAGACGTTCGTTCATCTAGCACAAAGGGAACTTGTTGCAGGAGAAACTTTTACGCTGGTTTCTCAGTCTGTTTCCTAGTGCTGGTTTGATGTTCCTGCAGTTTTCACTGTAAAACCGATTTGGAGCTAGTACCTTCCCTTATATATGTATTGACTGGAGTTCGAAACTGAAAAGAAACTTTGTGTTCCCAACAAGCTAGTTGAAGGACGGCTTTCACACACACTTATCTCTCAAAACTGAGCATGTGGAGAGACGTCCGTTCATCTAGCACAAACGGAACGGGTTGCAGGAGAATCTTTTACTGTGGTTTCTCAGTCTGTTTCCTAGTGCCGGTTTGAAGTTCCTGCAGTTTTCACTGTAAAACCGAGTTGGAGCTTGTACCTTCCCATATATATGTATGGAGTGGAGTTGGAAACTGAAAAGAAACTTTGTGTTCCCAACAAGCTAGTTGAAGGACGGTTTCACACACACTTATCTTTCAAAACTGAGCATGTGGAGAGACGTTCATTCATCTAGCACAAAGGGAACGGGATGCAGGAGAAACTATTACTCTGGTTTCTCAGTCTGTTTCCTAGTGCCGGTTTGAAGTTCCTGCAGTTTTCACTGTAAAATCGAGTTGGAGCTAATACCTTCCGATATATATTTATGGAGTGGAGTTGGAAACTGAAAAGAAACTTTATGTTCCCAACAAGCTAGTTGAAGTACGGCTTTCACCCTCACTTATCTCTCAAAACTGAGCATGTGGAGAGACGTTCGTTCATCTAGCACAAAGGGAACGAGTGGCAGGAGAAACTGTTACTCTGGTTTCTCAGTCTGTTTCCTAGTGCCGGTTAGAAGTTCCTACAGTTTTCACTGTAAAACCGAGTTGGAGCTAGTTCCTTCCCATATATATGTATGGAGTGGTGTTGGAAACTTAAAAGAAATTTTGTGTTCCCAACAAGCTAGTTGAAAGACTTTTTTCACACGCACTTATCTCTCAAAACTGAGCATGTGGATAGACGTTCGTTCATCTTGCACAAAGGGAACGGGTTGCAGGAGAAACATTTACTGTGGTTTCTCAGTCTGTTTCCTAGTGCCGGTTTGATGTTCCTGCAGTTTTCACTGTAAAACCGAGTTGGAGCTAGTACTTTCCCTTATATATGTATTGAGTGGAGTTCGAAACTGAAAAGGAACTTTGTGTTCCCAACAAGCTAGTTGAAGGACGGCTTTCACACACACATATCTCTCTAAACTGAGCATGTGGAGAGACGTTCGTTCATCTAGCACAAAGGGAACGGGTTGCAGGAGAAACTTTTACTCTGGTTTCTCAGTCTGTTTCCTAGTGCCGGTTTGAAGTTCCTGCAGGTTTCACTGTAAAATCGACGTGGAGCTAGTACCTTCCCATATATATGTATGGAGTGGAGTTGGAAACTGAAAAGAAACTTTGTGTTCCCAACAAGCTAGTTGAAGGACGGCTTTCACACACACATATCTCTCAAAACTGAGCATGTGGAGAGACGTTCGTTCATCAAGCACAAAGGGAACTTGTTGCAGGAGAAACTTTTACGCTGGTTTCTCAGTCTGTTTCCTAGTGCTGGTTTGATGTTCCTGCAGTTTTCACTGTAAAACCGAGTGGAGCTAGTACCTTCCTTTATATATGTACTGACTGGGGTTCGAAACTGAAAGGAAACTTTGTGTTCCCAACAAGCTAGTTGAAGGACGGCTTTCACACACACTTATCTCTCAAAACTGAGCATGTGGAGAGACGTTCGTTCATCTAGCACAAACGGAACGGGTTGCAGGAGAAAATTTTACTCTGGTTTCTCAGTCTGTTTCCTAGTGCCGGTTTGAAGTTCCTGCAGTTTTCACTGTAAAACCGAGTTGGAGCTAGTACCTTCCCATATATATGTATGGAGTGGAGTTGGAAACTGAAAAGAAACTTTGTGTTCCCAACAAGCTAGTTGAAAGACGGTTTCACACACACTTATCTTTCAAAACTGAGCATGTGGAGAGACGTTCATTCATCTAGCACAACGGGAACGGAATGCAGGAGAAACTATTACTCTGGTTTCTCAGTCTGTTTCCTAGTGCCGGTTTGAAGTTCCTGCAGTTTTCACTGTAAAATCGAGTTGGAGCTAATACCTTCCGATATATATTTATGGAGTGGAGTTGGAAACTGAAAAGAAACTTTGTGTTCCCAACAAGCTAGTTGAAGTACGGCTTTCACCCTCACTTATCTCTCAAAACTGAGCATGTGGAGAGACGTTCGTTCATCTAGCACAAAGGGAACGAGTGGCAGGAGAAACTGTTACTCTGGTTTCTCAGTCTGTTTCCTAGTGCCGGTTAGAAGTTCCTACAGTTTTCACTGTAAAACCGAGTTGGAGCTAGTTCCTTCCCATATATATGTATGGAGTGGTGTTGGAAACTTAAAAGAAATTTTGTGTTCCCAACAAGCGAGTTGAAAGACTTTTTTCACACGCACTTATCTCTCAAAACTGAGCATGTGGAGAGACGTTCGTTCATCTTGCACAAAGGGAACGGGTTGCAGGAGAAACATTTACTGTGGTTTCTCAGTCTGTTTCCTAGTGCCGGTTTGATGTTCCTGCAGTTTTCACTGTAAAACCGAGTTGGAGCTAGTACCTTCCCATATATATGTATGGAGTGGAGTTCGAAACTGAAAAGGAACTTTGTGTTCCCAACAAGCTAGTTGAAGGACGGCTTTCACACACACTTATCTCTCAAAACTGAGCATGTGGAGAGACGTTCGTTCATCTAGCACAAAGGAACGGGTTGCAGGAGAAACTTTTACTCTGGTTTCTCAGTCTGTTTCCTAGTGCCGTTTTGAAGTTCCTGCATGTTTCACTGTAAAACCGAGGTGGAGCTAGTACCTTCCCATATATATGTATGGAGTGGAGATGGAAACTGAAAAGAAACTTTGTGTTCCCAACAAGCTAGTTGAAGGACGGCTTTCACACACACATATCTCTCAAAACTGAGCATGTGGAGAGACGTTCGTTCATCAAGCACAAAGGGAACTTGTTGCAGGAGAAACTTTTACGCTGGTTTCTCAGTCTGTTTCCTAGTGCTGGTTTGATGTTCCTGCAGTTTTCACTGTAAAACCGAGTGGAGCTAGTACCTTCCTTTATATATGTACTGACTGGAGTTCGAAACTGAAAAGAAACTTTGTGTTCCCAACAAGCTAGTTGAAGGACGGCTTTCACACACACTTATCTCTCAAAACTGAGCATGTGGAGAGACGTTCGTTCATCTAGCAAAAACGGAAAGGGTTGCAGGAGAAAATTTTACTCTGGCTTCTCAGTCTGTTTCCTAGTGCCGGTTTGAAGTTCCTGCAGTTTTCACTGTATAACCGAGTTGGAGCTAGTACCTTCCCATATATATGTATGGAGTGGAGTTGGAAACTGAAAAGAACTTTGTGTTCGAAACAAGCTAGTTGAAGGACGGTTTCACACACACTTATCTTTCAAAACTGAGCATGTGGAGAGACGTTCATTCATCTAGCACAAATGAACGGGATGCAGGAGAAACTATTACTCTGGGTTCTCAGTCTGTTTCCTAGTGCCGGTTTGAAGTTCCTGCCGTTTTCACTGTAAAACCGAGTTGGAGCTAGTACCTACCCATATATATGTATGGAGTGGAGTTGGAAACTGAAAAAGAAACTTTGTGTTCCCAACAAGCTAGTTGAAGGAACGGCTTTCACACACACTTATCTCTCAAAACTGAGCATGTGGCAGGAGACGTTCGTTCATCTAGCACAAACGGAACGGGTTGCAGGAGAAAAACTTTTACTCTGGTTTCTCAGTCTGTTTCCTAGTGCCGGTTTGAAGTGCCTGCAGTTTTCACTGTAAAACCGAGTTGGAGCTAGTACCTTTCCCATATATATGTATGGAGTGGAGTTTGGAAACTGAAAAGAAACTTTGGTGTTCCCAACAAGCTAGTTGAAGGACGGTTTTCACACACACTTATCTTTCAAAACTGAGCATGTGGAGAGACGTTCATTCATCGAGCACAAATGGAACGGGATGCAGGAGAAACTATTAACTCTGGTTTCTTCAGTCTGTTGCCTAGTGCCGGTTGTAAGTTCCTACAGTTTTCACTGTAAAACCGAGTTGGAGCTAGTTCCTTCCCATATATATGTATGGAGTGGTGTTGGAAACTTAAAAGAATTTTTGTGTTCCCAACAAGCTAGTTGAAAGACT
The DNA here is from genome assembly GCF_009834535.1 of Camelus ferus. Taxonomy (NCBI): domain Eukaryota; kingdom Metazoa; phylum Chordata; class Mammalia; order Artiodactyla; family Camelidae; genus Camelus; species Camelus ferus. The sequence continues at coordinate 227 of NW_022588333.1, read as the reverse complement.
TTTTTCACACGCACTTATCTCTCAAAACTGAGCATGTGGATAGACGTTCGTTCATCTGCACAAAGGGAACGGGTTGCAGGAGAAACATTTACTGTGGTTTCTCAGTCTGTTTCCTAGTGCCGGTTTGATGTTCCTGCAGTTTTCACTGTAAAACCGAGTTGGAGCTAGTACTTCCCTTATATATGTATGAGTGGAGTTCGATACTGAAAAGGAACTTTGTGTTCCCA
>NW_022588332.1:0-17405 GCF_009834535.1 Camelus ferus | reverse complement strand
TTGAAAAATCTGTAATCCACATGCTCACAGTCATTAAATCATGTTTGTCGAAGCCGTGATGAATGTAACGTTTTCGGAACACGGAATGTATCGGCGAGTGAAACTCGGAAAATAACAACTCTACTGGATACAACTCGCTTGAATTGAATTTTTCTGCGAAAATTTCATGATTTTCGAAACTGGATGTTAGGAAAACCTGCGAAATCAGAATAACACTTCTAGGTTTAAATATGCCTTGTATGGTGGACGAAAGTTCGGTAATACCACAGCTCACACTCATTATTAATGTTTGTTGAAATCGTGATGCATGTAACGTGTTCGGAATACGGAATGTCATAGTGAATGAAACAATGTAAGTTACATGTCTATTGGGTAGAACTCGCTTGAAGAGAAATTTTCTGCGAAATGTGCCTCATTTTCAAAACTGCCATTAGGAGAACCCTGTGAAATCTGAGAAAATGCTTCTAAGTGTCAATATGCCTTGAATGGTGAATGAAAGTCCAGGAATCCACATGTTAATAGCAGTCTAGTGATTATTTTTCAAACCGTGATTCATGTAGCGCTTTTGGAAAATGGAATTTCACAGTAATGAAACGATGTAAATTACAATTCTATTGGGTAGAACTGGCTAGAATAGAATTTTTCTGTGAAATTGCATGATTATCGAATCTGAAGTTTGGAAAAAGCTGCAAAATGAGCGTAAATATTTGTAGTTGTAAATATGCCTTTATGTTGAAGAAAGTTTGGTAATCCACATTTTCACAACTTATTAAAGAATCTTTTTCTAATCCGTGATGCGTGTTCCAAGTAGGGAAAGAATTTCACGGTGATTGAAACAATGTAAATTACTTCTCTATTGGGTAGAACTCGCTCCAAGAGAATTTTTCTGCGAAAACTGCTTCATTTTTGAAACTGGCTGTTGGAAAAGGCTGCAAAATCTGAGAAAATATTTCTAAGTGTCAATATTCATGGTACTGTGTTGAAAGTTCGGTAATCCACATGCTAACAAATCTGGAGTGAATATTTGTCAAAACCATCATGCATGTAGCATGTTCGGAACACCGGAATTTCACCGGCCAGGGATCTTATGTAAATTACATTTCTCTTCGTTAGAATCACTCCAAGAGATTTTTCCTGAGAAATCTGCCTGATTTTCGAATCTTGCGTTACGAAAAACCTGGAAACTCAGCTTAATATATTCTCGGTTAAATATGCCTTTTATGGTGGATGAAAGATCGGTAATCCGCATGCTAACAACTCTGTAGTGAATATTTGTCGAATCCGAGATACATGAAGGTGTTTGGAACACAGAATATCACGGTGAGGGAATCCATGTAAATTACATGTCTATTGGTTAGAACCCGCTCCAAGAGTTTTTTGCCGTTAAATCTGTCTCATTTTGGAAACTGGCCTTGAAAGATCAGTGAAATCAGAAAATGCTTCTAAGCATCATATGCCTTGTATTGTGATGAAAGTCCTGTAATCCACATGCAAATAAACCGGTTGTTTATATTTGTCGAATAATTTCTGCATTTGGCGTGTTCAAAACACGTAATTACACAGTGGGGAATTTATGTTATGTACATATCTATTGGGTAGAACACTCTCCAACAGGTTTTTCCTTTGAAAACTGCCTGATTTTCGAAACTGCTATTAGGAAATAGCTGCAAACCAAGTGTAAATACTTCTAGGTTTAAATATGCCTTGTATGGTGGATGAAAGTTCGGTAATCCACATGCTCACACTCATTAAAGAATGTTTGTCGAATTCGTGATCCATGTAACGTGTTCGGAATACGGAATGTCATAGTGAATGAAACAATGTAAGTTACACGTCTATTGGGTAGAACTCGCTTGAAGAGAATTTTTCTGCGAAACGTGCCTCATTTTCAAATCTGCCATTAGGAGAACCCTGTGAAATCTGAGAAAATGCTTCTAAGTGTCATGCCTTGAATGGTGAATGAAAGTCCAGTAATCCACATGTTAATAACTGTCTAGTGATTATTTTTCAAACCGTGATTCATGTAGCGCTTATGGAAAATGGAATTTCACTGTAATGAAATGATGTAAATTACAATTCTATTGGGTAGAACTAGCTAGAATAGAATTTTTCTGCGAAAATTGCATGATTATCGAATCTGAAGTTTGAAAAAAGTTGCAAAATGAGAGTAAATATTTGTAGCTGTAAATATGCCTTTATGATGGAAAAAAGATCGGTAATCCATATTTTCACAACATATTAAAGAATCTTTTTCTAATCCATGATGCATGGACCGTGTTCGGAACATGGAATTTCACAGTGATTAAAACAATGTAAATTACTTCTCTATTGGGTAGAACTCGCTCCAAGAGTATTTCTCTGCGAAAACTGCTTCATTTTTGAAACTGGCGTTGGGAAAACGCTGCAAAATCTGAGAAAATTCTTCTAAGTATCAATATTCAATCTATTGTAATGAAAGTTCTGTAATCCACATGGTAACAAATCTGGAATGAATATTTGTCGAACTTTTAATCATGTAGCAGGTTCGGAACACGGAATTTCACGGCCAGGGATCTTATGTAAATTACATTTCTCTTCGTTAGAAATCACTCCAAGAGATTTTTCCTGAGAAATCTGCCTGATTTTCGAATCTTGCATTACGAAAACCCTGCAAACTCAGATTAATAGATTCTCGGTGTAAATATGCCTTGTATGGTGGATGAAAGTTCGGTAATTCGCATGCTAACAACTCTGTAGTGAATATTTGTCAAATCCGAGATATATGAAGTGTGTTTGGAACACAGAATATCACGATGAGCGAATCTATGTAAAATACATGTCTCTTGGGTAGAACTCGCTCCCAGAGATTTTTCTGCGAAATATGCCTCATTTTCGAAACTGGCGTTAGAAAATCTCTGCAAAAGCACAGAAAATGCTTCATAGTGTCAATATGTCTTGTATTGTGATGGAAGTTCGTAAAACCACATGCAAATAAATCTGTGGTGAATATTTGTAGAAAGCGTTATGCATGTATCGTGATCGTAACATGGAAATTCTGGCGATGGAATCTATGTAAACTACACGTCTATAGGGTAGAACTCACTCCAAAAATTTTTTCTTGAGAAAACGGCCTGAATTTCGAAACTGGCATTAGGTAAAAGCTGCAAATTCAGGGTTAATGTTTCTAGGTGTAAATATGCCATGTATGGTGGATGAAAGTTCTGTAACCTACATGCTCACAACTCTTTTGAGAAAGTTTGTTGAAACATTGATGCATGTAGAGTGTTCGGAAATTGGAAAGTCACTGTGAGGGAAACTAAGTAAATTAAATTTCTATTGGTAAGTACTCGCTCCACGAGAAATTTTCTGCGAAAACTGCTTCATTTATGAAACTGGCTTTTGGAAAAGGCTGCAAAATCTGAGAAAATATTTCTAAGTGTCAATTTTCATGGTATTGTGATGAAAGTGTGGTAATCCACATGCTAACAAATCTGGAGTGAATATTTGTCAAATCGGTCATGCATGTAGCATGTTCAGAACACGTAATTTCACGGTGAGCGAATCCATGTAAATTACATGTCTATTGGTTAGAACCAGCTCCAAGAGGTTTTTTGCCGTGAAATCTGCCTCATTTTCGAAACTGGCGTTTGGAAAGCTCTGTGAAATTAGAGAAAATGCTTCTAGGCATGAATATGCTTTTTATTGTGATGAAAATCCTGTAATCCACATGCAAACAACCATGTAGTGTAATTTTCTCGAATAGTTTATGCATGTAGTATGTTCAAGACACGTAATTTCACAGTGGTGGAATTTATGTAATTTACATATCTATTGGGTAGAACACTCTCCAACATTTTTTTCCTTTGAAAACTGCCTGATTTTCGAAACTGCTATTATGAAAATGCTTTGAACTAAGAGTAAATGTTTCTAGGTGTAAATATGCCTTGTATGGTGGATGAAAGTTCTGTAATACACATGTACACAACTCATTAAAAATGATTCTCAAACACATGATGTATGTAGTGTGTTTGGAACACGGAATGTCATGTTGAGGGAAACTATGTAAATTACATATCTATAGGTTAGAACCCAATCCAGGAGCATTTTACTGAAAAATCAGCCTCAGCTTTGAAACTGGAGTTATGAAAATGCTGCAAAATCTTAGTAAATGCTTTAAGATGACAATATATCTTCAATGGTTTATTAAAGATTTATAATCCGCTAGCTAACAACTCAGCAGTGAATTTTTGTTGAATACGTGGTGCATGTACCGTTTTCAGAACACGGAATGTTATGGTGACGGTATTTACAAAATGAGATTTCTATTGGATAGATCATGCAACAAGAGAATTTATCTGCGAAAACTCCCTGATTTCCATAACTGACGTAACGGTAATTCTGTGAAATCTAAGTAAATGTTTCTAGGTGTAAATATGCCTTGCACTGTGGTTGAAAAATCTGTAATCCACATGCTCACAGTCATTAAATCATGTTTGTCGAAGCCGTGATGAATGTAACGTTTTCGGAACACGGAATGTATCGGCGAGTGAAACTCGGAAAATAACAACTCTACTGGATACAACTCGCTTGAATTGAATTTTTCTGCGAAAATTTCATGATTTTCGAAACTGGATGTTAGGAAAAACCTGCGAAATCAGAATAACAACTTCTAGGTTTAAATATGCCTTGTATGGTGGACGAAAGTTCGGTAATACACATGCTCACACTCATTATGTAATGTTTGTTGAAATCGTGATGCATGTAACGTGTTCGGAATACGGAATGTCATAGTGAATGAAACAATGTAAGTTACATGTCTATTGGGTAGAACTCGCTTGAAGAGAATTTTTCTGCGAAATGTGCCTCATTTTCAAAACTGCCATTAGGAGAACCCTGTGAAATCTGAGAAAATGCTTCTAAGTGTCAATATGCCTTGAATGGTGAATGAAAGTCCAGTAATCCACATGTTAATAGCAGTCTAGTGATTATTTTTCAAACCGTGATTCATGTAGCGCTTTTGGAAAATGGAATTTCACAGTAATGAAACGATGTAAAATACAATTCTATTGGGTAGAACTAGCTAGAATAGAATTTTTCTGCGAAAATTGCATGATTATCGAATCTGATTTTGGAAAAAGCTGCAAAATGAGCGTAAATATTTGTAGCTGTAAATATGCCTTTATGGTGGAAAAAAGATCGGTAATCCATATTTTCACAACATATTAAATAATCTTTTTCTAATCCGTGATGCATGGACCGTGTTCGGAACATGGAATTTCACGGTGATTAAAACAATGTAAATTACTTCTCTATTGGGTAGAACACGCTCCAAGAGAATTTCTCTGCGAAAACAGCTTCATTTTTGAAACTGGTGTTGGGAAAACGCTGCAAAATCTGAGAAAATACTTCTAAGTATCAATATTCAATCTATTGTAATGAAAGTTCTGTAATCCACATGGTAACAAATCTGGAATGAATATTTGTCGAACTTTTAATCATGTAGCAGGTTCGGAACACGGAATTTCACGGCCAGGGATCTTATGTAAATTACATTTCTCTTCGTTAGAAATCACTCCAAGAGATTTTTCCTGAGAAATCTGCCTGATGTTCGAATCTTGTATTACGAAAACCCTGCAAACTCAGATTAATAGATTCTCGGTGTAAATATGCCTTGTATGGTGGATGAAAGTTCGGTAATCCGCATGCTAACAACTCTGTAGTGAATATTTGTCAAATCTGAGATACATGAAGTGTGTTTGGAACACAGAATATCACGATGAGCGAATCTATGTAAAATACATGTATCTTGGGTAGAACTCGCTCCCAGAGATTTTTCTGCGAAATCTGCCTCATTTTCGAAACTGGCGTTTGAAAATCTCTGCAAAAGCAGCGAAAATGCTTCATAGTGTCAAAATGTCTTGTATTGTGATGGAAGTTCGTAAAACCACATGCAAATAAATCTGTGGTGAATATTTGTAGAAAGCGTTATGCATGTAGCGTGATCGTAACATGGAAATTCTGGCGATGGAATCTATGTAAACTACACGTCTATAGGGTAGAACTCACTCCAAAAATTTTTTCTTGAGAAAACGGCCTGAATTTTGAACCTGGCATTAGGTAAAAGCTGCAAATTCAGAGTTAATGTTTCTAGGTGTAAATATGCCATGTATGGTGGATGAAAGTTCTGTAACCTACATGCTCACAACTCTTTTGAGAAAGTTTGTTGAAACTTTGATGCATGTAGAGTGTTCGGAAATTGGAATGTCACTGTGAGGGAAACTAAGTAAATTAAATTTCTATTTTGAGGTACTCGCTCCACGAGAATTTTTCTGCGAATCTGCCTCATTTTCAAAACTGGCATTAGGAAAAACTTTTGAAATATGAGAAAATGTGTCAAGGTGTCAATATGGTATTAAGGTGGATGAAAGTTCGATAATCATTATGCTAACAACTCTGTAGTGAATATTTTCGAATCCGTGATTCATGTAGCATTTTCGGAACACGGAATTTCACGATGACGGGTTCTATGTAAATTGCATGTCTCTTGGGTAGAACTCACTCCAAGAGCATTTTTCCGCGAAAACTGCATGATTTTAAAAACTGACATTAGGAGAAATCTACTAAATCAGAATAAAACTTTCTATGTATCAATATGCATTGTAAGGTGGATGAAATTTCGGTAATACAAATGTTCACAACTCATTAAAAATGTTTGTTGAATCCGAAATGCGTGTAACGAGTTCAGAACACGGAATGTCACGGTGAGTGAAACTAGGTAAATTACATATCTTTTGGGTAAAACTCGCTCCAAGAGCATTTGTCTGCCAATTCTGCCTCATTTTCAAAACTGGCGTTAAAACTAACCTGTGAAATCTGAGAAAATTCTTCAAAGTGTCAGTAAGCCTTGTATGGTGGATGAAAGTGCTGTAATCCACTTGCTAACATCTCTGTAGTGAATATTTGTCGAATCCGTGATGCATGTAACGTGTTTGGAACACGGAATTTCACGGTGAGGGAATCCATGTAAATTACATGTCTATTGGTTAGAACCCGCTCCAGAGTTTTTTGCCATTAAATCTGGCTCATTTTGGAAACTGGCGTTGAGAGATCAGTGAAATCAGAGAAAATGCTTCTAAACATCAATATGCCTTGTATTGTGATGAAAGTCCTGTATCCACATGCAAATAAACCGGTTGTTTATATTTGTCGAATAATTTCTGCATTTGGCGTGTTCAAAACAAGTAATTACACAGGGGGAATTTATATTATGTACATATCTATTGGGTAGAACTCTCTCCAACAGGTTTTTCCTTTGAAAACTGCCTGATTTTCGAAACTGCTATTAGGAAATAGCTGCAAACTCAGTGTAAATACTTCTAGGTTTAAATATGCCTTGTATGGTGGATGAAAGTTCGGTAATCCACATGCTCACACTCTTTAAAGAATGTTTGTCGAATTCGTGATCCATGTAACGTGTTCGGAATACGGAATGTCATAGTGAATGAAACAATGTAAGTTACAAGTCTATTGGGTAGAACTCGCTTGAAGAGAATTTTTTTGCGCAATGTGCCTCATTTTCAAATCTGCCATTAGGAGAACCCTGTGAAATCTGAGAAAATGCTTCTAAGTGTCAATATGCCTTGAATGGTGAATGAAAGTCCAGTAATCCACATGTTAATAACAGTCTAGTGATTATTTTTCAAACCGTGATTCATGTAGCGCTTATGGAAAATGGAATTTCACTGTAATGAAATGATGTAAATTCCAATTCTATTGGGTAGAACTAGGTAGAATAGAATTTTCCTTGCGAAAATTGCATGATTATCCAATCTGAAGTTTGGAAAAAGTTGCAAAATGAGAGTAAATATTTGTAGCTGTAAATATCCCTTTATGATGGAAAAAAGATCGGTAATCCATATTTTCACAACATATTAAAGAATCTTTTTCTAATCCGTGATGCATGGACCGTGTTCGGAACATGGATTTTCACGGTGATTAAAACAATGTAAATTACTTCTCTATTGGGTAGAACTCGCTCCAAGAGAATTTCTCTGCGAAAACGGCTTCATTTTTGAAACTGGCGTTGGGAAAACGCTGCAAAATCTGAGAAAATACTTCTAAGTATCAATATTCAATCTATTGTAATGAAAGTTCTGTAATCCACATGGTAACAAATCTGGAATGAATATTTGTCGAACTTTTAATCATGTAGCAGGTTCGGAACACGGAATTTCAAGGCCAGGGATCTTATGTAAATTACATTTCTCTTCATTAGAAATCACTCCATGAGATTTTTCCTGAGAAATCTGCCTGATTTTCGAATCTTGCGTTATGAAAACCCTGCAAACTCAGATTAATAGATTCTCGGTGTAAATATGCCTTGTATGGTGGATGAAAGTTCGGTAATCCGCATGCTAACAACTCTGTAGTGAATATTTGTCAAATCTGAGATACATGAAGTGTGTTTGGAACACAGAATATCACGATGAGCGAATCTATGTAAAATACATGTATCTTGGGTAGAACACGCTCCCAGAGATTTTTCTGCGAAATCTGCCTCATTTTCGAAACTGGCATTTGAAAATCTCTCCAAAGCACAGAAAATGCTTCATAGTGTCAATATGTCTTGTATTGTGATGGAAGTTCGTAAAACCACATGCAAATAAATCTGTGGTGAATATTTGTAGAAAGCTTTATGCATGTAGCGTGATCGTAACATGGAAATTCTGGCGATGGAATCTATGTAAACTACTCGTCTATAGGGTAGAACTCACTCCAAAAATTTTTTCTTGAGAAAACGGCCTGAATTTTGAACCTGGCATTAGGTAAAAGCTGCAAATTCAGAGTTAATGTTTCTAGGTGTAAATATGCCATGTATGGTGGATGAAAGTTCTGTAACCTACATGCTCACAACTCTTTTGAGAAAGTTTCTTGAAACTTTGATGCATGTAGAGTGTTCGGAAATTGGAATGTCACTGTGAGGGAAACTAAGTAAATTAAATTTCTATTGGGAAGTACTCGCTCCACGAGTATTTTTCTGCGAAAACTGCTTCATTTATGAAACTGGCTTTTGGAAAATCTGCAAAATCTGAGAAAATATTTCTAAGTGTCAATATTCATGGTATTGTGATGAAAGTTTGGTACTCCACATGCTAACAAATCTGGAGTGAATATTTGTCAAATCCGTCATGCATGTAGCATGTTCGGAACACGGAAATTCACGGCCAGGGAATTTATGTAAATTACATTTCTCTTGGATAAAAATCGCTCCAAGAGTTTTTTCCCCAGAAAAACTGCGTGATTTTAGAACCTGGCTTTAGGAAAACCCTGCGAACTCAGATTAATAGATTGTCTGTGTAAATATGCCTGGTATGGTCGATCAAAGTTCTGTAATCCGCATGCTGACAACTCTGTAGTGAATAATTCTCGAATCCGAGATACATGAAGCGTGTTCGGAACACAGAATATCACTGTGAGCGAATCTATGTAAAATAAAACTCTCTTGGGTAGAAACGCTCCAAGAGTTTTTACTATGAAATCAGTCTCATTTTCGAAACTGGCATTTGAAAATCTCTGCAAAATCAGAGAAAATGCTTCAAAGTGTCATATGCCTTATATTGTGATGGAAGTTCTTAAAATCACATGCAAACAAATCTGTGGTGAATATTTGTAGAAAGCGTTATGCATGTAGCGTGATCGTATCACAGAAATTCCTCTCGATGGAATCTATGTAAATTACACGTCTACAGGTTAGAACTCGCTCCAAAAATTTTTTCCTGAGAAAACGGCCTGATTTTCGAAACTGACATAAGGAAAAAGCTGCAAATTCACATTTAATGTTTCTAGGTGTAAATATGACATGTATGGTGGATGAAAGTTCTGTAATTTACATGTTCACAAGTCATTCGTTAAACTCTGTTGAAACATTGATGCATGTAGCGTGTTCGGAAATTGGAATGTCACTGTGAGGGAATCTATGTAAATTATATTTCTATTGGGAAGTACTCGCTCCACGAGAATGTTTCTGTGAATCTGCCTCATTTTCAAACTGGCATGAGGAAAGACATTCAAAATATGAGAAAATGCTTCAAAGTGTCAATATGGTTTTATGGAGGATGAAATTTCGTTTATCCTTATGCTAACAAGTCTGTAGTGAATATTTGTCGAATCCGTGATGCATGTAGCTTTTTCGGAACACGGAATTTCACGATGACGGGTTCTATGTAAATTGCATGTCTATTGGGTAGAAAACGCTAAAAGAGGATTTTTCTGCAAAAAACTGCATGATTTTAAAAACTGACATTAGGGGAAACTACTAAATTAGAATAAAATTCTATGTATAAATATGCTTTGTAAGGTGGATGAAAGTTCTGTAATACACATGTACACAACTCATTAAAAATGTTTCTCAAAACCATGATGAATGTAGTGTGTTTGGAACACGGAATGTCACGGTGAGTGAAACTATGTAAATTACATATCTTTTGGGTACAACTCGCTCCAAGAGCATTTTTCTGCCAAATCTGCCTCATTTTCAAAACTGGGGTTAAATCTAACCTGTGAAATCTGAGAAAATCCTTCAAAGTTTCAGTAAGTCTTGTATGGTGGATGAAAGTGCTGTAATCCACTTGTTAACAACTCTGTAGTGAATATTTGTCGAATCCGAGATGCATGTAGCGTGTTCAGAACACGGAATTTCACGGTGAGCGAATCCATGTAAATTACATGTCTATTGGTTAGAACCAGCTCCAAGAGTTTTTTTTGCCGTGAAATCTGCCTCATTTTCGCAACTGGCGTTTGGAAAGCTCTGTGAAATCAGAGAAAATGCTTCTAGGCATGAATATGCTTTTTATTGTGATGAAAATCCTGTAATCCACATGCAAACAACCATGTAGTGTAATTTTCTCGAATAGTTTATGCATGTAGTGTGTTCAAGGCACGTAATTTCACAGTGGTGGAATTTATGTAATTTACATATCTATTGGGTAGAACACTCTCCAACATTTTTTTCCTTTGAAAACTGCATGATTTTCGAAACTGCTATTAGGAAAATGCTGTGAACTAAGTGTAAATATTTCTAGGTGTAAATATGCCTTGTATGGTGGATGAAATTTCTGTAATACACATGTACACAACTCATTAAAAATGATTCTCAAACACATGATGTATGTAGTGTGTTTGGAACACGGAATGTCACGTTGAGGGAAACTATGTAAATTACATATCTATAGGTTAGAACCCAATCCAGGAGCATTTTACTGAAAAATCAGCCTCAGCTTTGAAACTGGAGTTATGAAAATGCTGCAAAATTTTAGCAAATGCTTTAAGGTGACAATATATCTTCAATGGTTTATTAAAGATTTATAATCCGCTAGCTAACAACTCAGCAGTGAATTTTTGTTGAATACGTGGTGCATGTACCGTTTTCAGAACACGGAATGTTATGGTGACGGTATTTACAAAATGAGATTTCTATGGGATAGATCATGCACCAAGAGAATTTATCTGCAAATACTCCCTGATTTCCATAACTGACGTAACGGTAAATCTGCGAAATCTAAGTAAATGTTTCTAGGTGTAAATATGCCTTGCACTGTGGTTGAAAAATCTGTAATCCACATGCTCACAGTCATTAAATCATGTTTGTCGAAGCCGTGATGAATGTAACGTTTTCGGAACACGGAATGTATCGGCGTGTGAAACTCGGAAAATAACAACTCTACTGGATAGAACTCGCTTGAATTGAATTTTTCTGCGAAAATTTCATGATTTTCGAAACTGGATGTTAGGAAAAACCTGCGAAATCTGAATAAGAACTTCTAGGTTTAAATATGCCTTGTATGGTGGATGAACGTTCGTTAATACACATGCACACACTCATTATGTAATGTTTGTTGAATTCGTGATGCATGTAACGTGTTCGGAACACGGAATGTCATAGTGAATGAAACAATGTAAGTTACATGTCTATTGGGTAGAACTCGCTCCCAGAGATTTTTCTGCGAAATCTGCCTCATTTTCCAAACTGGCGTTAGAAAATCTCAGCAAAAGCACGAAAAAGCTTCATAGTGTCAATATGTCTTGTATTGTGATGGAAGTTCGTAAAACCACATGCAAATAAATCTGTGGTGAATATTTGTAGAAAGCGTTATGCATGTAGCGTGATCGTAACATGGAAATTCTGGCGATGGAATCTATGTAAACTACACGTCTATAGGGTAGAACTCACTCCAAAAATTTTTTCTTGAGGAAACGGCCTGATTTTCGAAACTGGCATTAGGTAAAAGCTGCAAATTCAGAGTTAATGTTTCTAGGTGTAAATATGCCATGTATGGTGGATGAAAGTTCTGTAACCTACATCCTCACAACTCTTTAGAGAAAGTTTTTTGAAACCTTGATGCATGTAGAGTGTTCGGAAATTGGAATGTCATTGTGAGGGAAACTAAGTAAATTAAATTTCTATTGGGAAGTACTCGCTCCACGAGAATTTTTCTGCGAAAACTGCTTCATTTTTGATACTGGCTTTTGGAAAAGGCTGCAAAATCTGAGAAAATATTTCTAAGTATCAATATTCATGGTATTGTCATGAAAGTTTTTAATCCACATGCTAACAAATCTGGAATGAATATTTGTCAAATCCGTCATGCATGTAGCATGTTCGGAACACGAAAATTCACAGCCAGGGAATTTATGTAAATTACATTTCTCTTGGATAAAAATCGCTCCAAGAGATTTTTCCCCAGAAAACTGTGTGATGTTAGAAACTGGCATTAGGAAATCCCTGCGAACTCATATTAATAGATTCTCTGTGTAAATATGCCTGGTATGGTGGATCAAAGTTCTGTAATCCGCATGCTGACAACTCTGTAGTGAATATTTCTCGAATTCGAGATACATGAAGCGTGTACGGAACACAGAATATCACTGTGAGCGAATCTATGTAAAATAAATCTCTCTTGGGTAGAACACGCTCCAAGAGTTTTTACTATGAAATCAGTCTCATTTTCGAAACTGGCATTTGAAAATCTCTGCAAAATCAGAGAAAATGCTTCAAAGTGTCAATATGCCTTGTATTGTGATGGAAGTTCTTAAAATCACATGCAAACAAATCTGTGATGAATATTTGTAGAAAGCGTTATGCATGTAGCGTGATCGTATCAAAGAAATTCCTGGCGATGGAATCTATGTAAATTACACGTCTACTGGTTAGAACTCGCTCCAAAAATTTTTTCCTGAGAAAACGGCCTGATTTTCGAAACTGACATTAGGAAAAAGCTGCAAATTCACATTTAATGTTTCTAGGTGTAAATATGACATGTATGGTGGATGAAAGTTCTGTAATTTACATGTTCACAACTCATTCGAGAAAGTTTGTTGAAACCTTGATGCATGTAGCGTGTTCAGAAATTGGAATGTCACTGTGAGGGAACCTATGTAAATTATATTTCTATTGGGAAGTACTCGCTCCACGAGAATTTTTCTGTGAATCTGCCTCATTTTCAAAACTGGCATGAGGAAAGACATTCAAATTATGAGAAAATGCTTCAAAGTGTCAATATGGTTTTATGGAGGATGAAATTTCGTTTATCCTTATGCTAACAAGTCTGAAGTGAATATTTGTCGAAACCGTGATGCATGTAGCTTTTTCGGAACACGGAATTTCACGATGACGGGTTCTATGTAAATTGCATGTCTATTGGGTAGAACACGCTAAAAGAGGGTTTTTCTGCAAAAAACTGCATGATTTTAAAAACTGACATTAGGGGAAATCTACTAAATCAGAATAAAATCTTCTATGTATAAATATGCTTTGTAAGGTGGATGAAAGTTCTGTAATACACATGTACACAACTCATTAAAATTGTTTCCCAAAACCATGATGAATGTAGTGTGTTTGGAACACGGAATGTCACGGTGAGTGAAACTAGGTAAATTACATATCTTTTGGGTAAAACTCGCTCCAAGAGCATTTTTCTGCCAAATCTGCCTCATTTTCAAAACTGGCGTTAAAACTAACCTGTGAAATCTGAGAAAAAATTCAAAGTGTCAGTAATCCTTGTATGGTGGATGAAAGTGCTGTAATCCACTTGCTAACATCTCTGTAGTGAATAATTGTCGAATCCGTGATGCATGTAACGTGTTCGGAACACGGAATTTCACGGTGAGCGAATCCATGTAAATTACATGTCTATTGGTTAGAACCCGTTCCAAGAGTTTTTTGCCGTTAAATCTGTCTCATTTTGGAAACTGGAGTTTGGAAAGCTCTGTGAAATCAGAGAAAATTCTTCTAGGCATGAATATGCTTTTTATTGTGATGAAAATCCTGTAATCCACATGCAAACAACCATGTAGTGTAATTTTCTCGAATAGTTTATGCATGTAGTATGTTCAAGACACGTAATTTCACAGTGGTGGAATTTATGTAATTTACATATCTATTGGGTAGAACACTCTCCAACATTTTTTTCCTTTGAAAACTGCCTGATTTTCAAAACTGCTATTATGAAAATGCTTTGAACTAAGAGTAAATGTTTCTAGGTGTAAATATGCCTTGTATGGTGGATGAAAGTTCTGTAATACACATGTACACAACTCATTAAAAATGATTCTCAAACTCATGATGTATGTAGTGTGTTTGGAACACGGAATGTCACGTAGAGGGAAACTATGTAAATTATATCTATAGGTTAGATCCCAATCCATGAGCATTTTACTGAAAAATCAGCCTCAGCTTTGAAACTGGAGTTATGAAAATGCTGCAAAATCTTAGTAAATGCTTTAAGGTGACATTATATCTTCAATCGTTTATTAAAGATTTATAATCCGCTATCTTACAACTCAGCAGTGAATTTTTGTTGAATACGTGGTGCATGTAACGTTTTCAGAACACGGAATGTTATGGTGACGGTATTTACAAAATGAGATTTCTATGGGATAGATCATGCACCAAGAGAATTTATCTGCAAATACTCCCTGATTTCCATAACTGACGTAACGGTAATTCTGCAAAATGTAAGTAAATGTTTCTAGGTGTAAATATGCCTTGCACTGTGGTTGAAAAATCTGTAATCCACATGCTCACGGTCATTAAAGCATGTTTGTCGAAGCCGTGATTAATGTAACGTTTTCGGAACACGGAATGTATCGGCGAGTGAAACTCGGAAAATAACAACTCTACTGGATACAACTCGCTTGAATTGAATTTTTCTGCGAAAATTTCATGATTTTCGAAACTGGATGTTAGGAAAAATCTGCGAAATCCGAATAACAACTTCTAGGTTTAAATATGCCTTGTATGGTGGACGAAAGTTCGGTAATACACATGCTCACACTCATTATGTAATGTTTGTTGAAATCGTGATGAATGTAACGTGTTCGGAATACGGAATGTCATAGTGAATGAAACAATGTAAGTTACATGTCTATTGGGTAGAACTCGCTTGAAGAGTATTTTTCTGCAAAATGTGCCTCATTTTCAAACTGCCATTAAGAGAACCCTGTGAAATCTGAGAAAATGCTTCTAAGTGTCAATATGCCTTGAATGGTGAATGAAAGTCCAGTAATCCACATGTTAATAGCAGTCTAGTGATTATTTTTCAAACCGTGATTCATGGAGCGCTTTTGGAAAATGGAATTTCACAATAATGGAACGATGTAAATTACAATTCTATTGGGTAGAACTGGCATAGAATAGAATTTTTCTGCGAAAATTGCATGATTATCGAATCTGAAGTTTGGAAAAAGCTGCAAAATGAGCGTAAATATTTGTAGTTGTAAATATGCCTTTATGTTGGAAGAAAGTTCGGTAATCCACATTTTCACAACTTATTAAAGAATCTTTTTCTAATCCGTGATGCGTGTACCAAGTAGGGAACGTAGAATTTCATGGTGATTGAAACAATGTAAATTACTTCTCTATTGGGTAGAACTCGCTCCAAGAGAATTTTTCTGCGAAAACTGCTTCATTTATGAAACTGGCTTTTGGAAAAGGCTGCAAAATCTGAGAAAATATTTCTAAGTGTCAATATTCATGGTATTGTGATGAAAGTTTGGTAATCCACATGCTAACAAATCTGGAGTGAATATTTGTCAAATCCGTCATGCATGTAGCATGTACGGAACACGGAAATTCACGGCCAGGGAATTTATGTAAATTACATTTCTCTTGGATAAAAATCGCTCCAAGAGATTTTTCCCCAGAAAACTGCGTGATTTTAGAACCTGGCGTTAGGAAAACCCTGCGAACTCAGATTAATAGATTCTCTGTGTAAATATGCCTG
Source organism: Camelus ferus (assembly GCF_009834535.1). NCBI lineage: Eukaryota > Metazoa > Chordata > Mammalia > Artiodactyla > Camelidae > Camelus > Camelus ferus. The sequence goes on along the minus strand of NW_022588332.1, from coordinate 1,146 downwards.
GTATGGTGGATCAAAGTTCTGTAATCCGCATGCTGACAACTCTGTAGTGAATATTTCTCGAATTCGAGATACATGAAGCGTGTACGGAAACACAGAATATCACTGTGAGCGAATCTATGTAAAATAAATCTCTCTTGTGGTAGAACACGCTCCAAGAGTTTTTACTATGAAATCAGTCTCATTTTCGAAACTGGCATTTGAAAATCTCTGCAAATCAGAGAAAATGCTTCAAAGTGTCAATATGCCTTGTATTGTGATGGAAGTTCTTAAAATCACATGCAAACAAATCTGTGATGAATATTTGTAGAAAGCGTTATGCATGTAGCGTGATCGTATCAAAGAAATTCCTGGCGATGGAATCTATGTAAATTACACGTCTACTGGTTAGAACTCGCTCCAAAAATTTTTTCCTGAGAAAACGGCCTGATTTTCGAAACTGACATAGGAAAAAGCTGCAAATTCACATTAATGTTTCTAGGTGTAAATATGACATGTTGGTGATGAAAGTTCTGTAATTTACATGTTCACAACTCATTCGAGAAAGTTTGTTGAAACCTTGATGCATGTAGCGTGTTCAGAAATTGGAATGTCACTGTGAGGGAACCTATGTAAATTATATTTCTATTGGGAAGTACTCGCTCCACGAGAATTTTTCTGTGAATCTGCCTCATTTTCAAAACTGGCATGAGGAAAGACATTCAAATTATGAGAAAATGCTTCAAAGTGTCAATATGGTTTTATGGAGGATGAAATTTCGTTTATCCTTATGCTAACAAGTCTGAAGTGAATATTTGTCGAAACCGTGATGCATGTAGCTTTTTCGGAACACGGAATTTCACGATGACGGGTTCTATGTAAATTGCATGTCTATTGGGTAGAACACGCTAAAAGAGGGTTTTTCTGCAAAAAACTGCATGATTTTAAAAACTGACATTAGGGGAAATCTACTAAATCAGAATAAAATCTTCTATGTATAAATATGCTTTGTAAGGTGGATGAAAGTTCTGTAATACACATGTACACAACTCATTAAAATTGTTTCCCAAAACCATGATGAATGTAGTGTGTTTGGAACACGGAATGTCACGGTGAGTGAAACTAGGTATAAATTACATATTTTTGGTAAAACTCGCTCCAAGAGCATTT
>NW_022588331.1:0-17430 GCF_009834535.1 Camelus ferus | reverse complement strand
CCCCATATATATGTATGGAGTTGGTTTGCCAAGTGAAAAGACTTTGTCCCAACAAGCTAGGTGAAGCTCGGCTTTCTCACACACTTATCTCTCAGAACTGATCATGTGGAGAGACGTTTCGTTTCATCTAGCACAAAGGGAAAGGGTTGCTGATAACTTTTACATCTGGTTTCTCAGTCTGTTTTCCTAGTGCCGGTTTGAAGTTCCTGCAGTTTTTCACTGTAAAAGCGAGTTGGATCTTGTACCTCCCCATATTATGTAGGGAGTGGAGTTTGCAAGTGAAAAGAAACTTTGTGTTCCCAACAAGCTAGGTGAAAACGCTTTCACACCACTTATCTCTCAGAACTAAGCATGAGGAGATTTTCTTTCACTAGCACAAGGGAACTGGTTGCAGGAAAACTTTTTCTCTGTTTCACCTCTGTTTCCTTGTCCAGTTTGACGTTCCTCATTTTTCACTGTAAACCGATTTGGAGCTAGTACTGTCCCCATATATTTGTATGGAGTGGAGTTTGCAGTGAAAAGAAACTTGTTTTCCCAACAAGCTAGGTGAAGGACGGCTTTCACACACACTTGATCTCTCAGAACTGAGCAGTGGAGAGAAGTTTCTTTTCATCTAGGACAAAAGGAACGGGTTGCAGGAGAAACTTTACTCTGTTTCACAGTCAGTTTTCCTAGTGCCGGGTTTGAAGTTCCTGCAGTTTTCACACTGAAAACAGAGTTGGAGCTCGTCATCCCCATATATATGTATGGAGTGGAGTTTGCAATTTAAAAGAAATTTTTGTTCCCACAAGCTGTTTCAGGCGCTTTCACACATTATCTCTCATACCTAGAATGTGGAGAGACGATCGTTCATCTAGCACAAGGAACGGATTGCGGAGAAACTTTACTCTGGTTTTATCAGTCTGTTCCTAGTGCCGGTTTGAAGTTTCCTGCAGTTTTCACGACTGTAAAACCGAGTTGGAGCTCGTCTTACCCTCCATATATTGTATGGATGGATTTGCAAGTGAAAGAACTTTTGTGTTCCCAACAAGCTAGGTGAATGCGCTTTCCACACACACTTATCTCTCAGTACTGAGCATGTGGATAGACGTTCGTTCATCTAGCTCAAAGGGCACGGATTGCAGGAGAAACTATTTCTCTGGTATCTCAGTCCTGTTTGCTACTGCCGGTTTGGAATTTCCTGCAGTTTTTCACTGTAAAAAACCGATTTGGAGCTATCTTCCCCATATATCGTATGGAGTGGAATTTGCAAGTGAAAAGAAACTTTGTGTTTCCCAACAAGCTAGGTGAAGGGCGGCTTTCACACACACTTTCTCAGAACTGAGCATGCGGAGAGACTTCGTTCATCTAGCACAAAGGGAAAGGGTTTGCAGGAGAAACTTTTACTCTGGTTTCTCATCTGTTTCCTAGTGCCGGTTGAAGTTACTGCAGTTTTCAACTGTAAAACCGAGTTGGAGCTCGTACCCGTCCATATATATCGATGGAGTGGAGTTTTGCTACTGACAAGAAACTTTTTGTTCCCACAACACGTAGAAAGTGAAAGCGGCTTTTCACACACATGTCTCTCTCAGAATGAGCATGTGGAGAGACTTTTCGTTCATCTAGCACAAAAGGAACGGTTTGCAGAGGAATTTTACTCTGGTTCTCAGTCTTTTCCTAGTGCCCTTTTGAATTCCTGCAGTTTTCAATTTAAAACCGAGTTGGGTGCTCGTACCTCCCCATATATATGTATGCAGTGGAGTTTGCAAGTGAAAAGAACATTGTGTACCCAAAAAGCTTGTTGAAGGACGCTTTCACACACACTTAACTCTCAGAAATGATCATGTGGTTAGACGTTTTCATCTAGAAAAATGGAACGATTGCATGAGTAACTTAACTCTGGTTTCTCATTCTGTTTCCTACGCCGGGTTGAAGTTCATGCAGTTTTCACTTAAAAAAACCGAGCTGGGGCGCTTGAACCTCCCATATAGTATGGAGTGGAGTTTGCAGTGACTAAAACTTTGTGTTCCCAAAAGCTAGGTGAAGTGCGGCTTTCAAACGCACTTAATCCAGAACTGAGCATCGTAGAGGAATTTCTTCCATCTAGAACAAGGGAACGGGTTCAGGAGAAACTTTACTCTGGTTTTCATACTGTTTTCCTAGTGCCGGTTTGATGTTACTGCAGTTTTCACTGTAAAACCGAGTTGGAGCTAGTACTTCCCCATATATTTGTATGGAGTGGAGTTTGCAAGTGAAAAGAAACTTTGTTTCCCAACAAGCTGGTGAAGGACGGCTTTCACACACACTTATCTCTCAGAACTGAGCATGTGAGAGAAGTTCTTTCATCTAGGACAAAAGGAACGGGTGCAGGAGAAACTTTTACTCTGGTTCACAGTCCATTTCCTAGTGCGGTTTGAAGTTCCTGCAGTTTTCACTGTAAACAGAGTTGGAGCTAGTACCTCCCCATATATATGTATGGAGTGGAGTTTGCAATTTAAAAGAAATTTGTGTTCCCAACAAGCTAGTTTAAGGACGGCTTTTCACAGACAATTATCTCTCAGAACCTGAGAATGTGGAGAGACGATCGTTCATCTAGCACAAAGGGACGGATTGCAGGAGAAACTTTACTCTGGTTTATCAGTCTGTTTCCTAGTGCCGGTTTGAAGTTCCTGCAGTTTTCACTGTAAAACCGAGTTGGAGCTAGTACCTCCCATATATATGTATGGAGTGGAGTTTGCAAGTGAAAAGAAACTTTGTGTTCCCAACAAGCTAGGTGAAGGACGGCTTTCACACACACTTATCTCTCAGTACTGAGCATGTGGATAGACGTTCGTTCATCTAGCTCAAAGGGCACGGATTGCAGGAGAAACTATTTCTCTGGTATCTCAGTCTGTTTGCTACTGCCGGTTGGAAGTTCCTGCAGTTTTCACTGTAAAACCGAGTTGGAGCTTATACTTCCCATATATACGTATGGATGGAATTTGCAAGTGAAAAGAAACTTTGTGTCCAACAAGATAGGTGAAGGGCGGCTTTCACACCACACTTATCTCTCAGAACTGAGCATGCGGAGAGCCGTTCGTTCATCTAGCACAAAGGGAAAGGGGTTGCAGGAGAAACTTTTACTCTGGTTATCAGTCTGTTTCCTAGTGCCGGTTTGAAGTTACTGCAGTTTTCACTGTAAAACCGAGTTGGAGCTCGTACCTCCCATATATATCGATGGAGTGGAGTTTGCTACTGAAAAGAAACTTTTGTTCCCAACAAGCTAGGTGAAAGACGGCTTTCACACACAATTATCTCTCAGAATGAGCATGTGGAGAGACTTTCGTTCCATCTGCACAAAAGGGAACGGTTTGCAGGAGGAAATTTTACTCTGGTTTCTCAGTCTGTTTCCTAGTGCCGGTTTGAATTTCCTGCAGTTTTCACATTTTAAACCGAGTTGGGGCTCGTACCTCCCCCTATATAGTATGCAGTGGAGTTTGCAAGTGAAAAGAAACATTGTGTACCCAAAAGCTTGTTGAAGGACGGCTTCACACACACTTAACTCTCAGAAATGAGCATTTGGTTAGACGTTCTTTCATCTAGAAAAAAGGGAACGGATTGCAGGAGTAACTTGTAACTCTGGTTTCTCAGTCTGTTTCCTACAGCCGGGTTGAAGTTCATGCAGTTTTCACTTAAAACCGAGCTGGGCTTGAACCTCCCATATATATGTATGGAGTGGAGTTTGCAAAGTGAAAAGAAACTTTGTGTTCCCAACAAGCTAGGTGAAGTGCGGCTTTCAAACGCACTTAATCTCAGAACTGAGCATGCGTATAGAATTTCTTCTTCCATCTAGAACAAAGGGAACGGGTTGCAGGAGAAACTTTACTCTGGTTTCATACTGTTTCCTAGTGCCGGTTGATGTTACTGCAGTTTTCACTGTAAAACCGCGTTGGAGCTCATACCTCCCCATGTATATGTATGGAGTGTAGTTTGCAACTGAAAGAAACTTTGTGTTCCCAACAAGCTAGTTGATAGTAGGCTTTCACACACACTTATCTCTCAGAACTGAGCATGTGTTAGAATTTCGTTCATGTAGCACAAAGGGAACGGTTGCTGGGGAACTTTTACTCTGGTTTCTCAGTCTCTATCCTAGTGCCGGTTTGAGTTTACTGCCGTTTTCACTGTAAATCCGATTGGAGCTCGTACCTCCCCACATATGTGTGCATTGGAGTTTGCAACTTAAAGAACCTTTGTGTTCCCAACAAGCTAGGTAAAGGACGGCTTTCACACACACTTATCTCTCAGAACTGAGCATGCGAGAAACGTTCGTTCATCTAGCTCAAACGGAACGGTTGCAGGAGAAACTTTTACTCTCGGTTTCTCAGTCTGTTTTCCTAGTGCCGGTTTTGAAGTTCCTGCAGTTTTTACTATAAAACAGAGTTGGAGCTCGTACCTCCCCATATATTTATGGAGTTGGGTTTGCAAATGAAAAGAAACTTTGTGTTCCCACAAGCTAGGTGAAGGACGCTTTCACACCCACTTTTCTCTCAGAACTGAGCATGTGGAGAGATGTTCGTTCATCTATCACAAAGGGAACGGTTTTGCAGGAGAAACTTTTCTCTGGTTTCTCAGTCTGTTTTCCTAGTGCTTGGTTTGAAGTTCCTGCAGTTTTTTCACTGTAAACTGATTTGAGCTCGTACCTCCCCATGTAATGTTGGAGTGAGTTTGCAAGTGAAAAGAAACTTTGTGTTCCCAACAAGCTAGTGAATTGCGGCTTAAACACACACTTATCTCTCAGAACTGAGCATGCGGAGAAGACGTTCGTTCACCTAGCACAAAGGGAACGATTGCAGGGAGAAAATTTACTCTGGTTTCTCAGTCTGTTTCCAAGTGCCGGTTTGAAGTTACTGCAGTTTTCACTGTAAAATCGAGTTGGAGCTCGTACCATCCCCATATATATGTATGGAGTGGAGTTTGCAACTGAAAAGATACTTTGTGTTTCCCAACAAGCTAGGTGAAGGACGGCTTTCACACACACATTATCTCTCAGAACTGAGCATGTGGAGAGACGTTCGTTCATGTAGCACAAAGGGAACGGGTTGCAGGAGAAACTTTCTACTCTTTTTCTCAGTCTGTTTCCTAGTGCCGGTTTGAAGTTACTGCCGTTTTCACTGTAAAACCGACGTGGGAGCTCGTACCCTCCCCATATATATGTATGGATTGGAGTTGTATGTGAAAAGAAACTTTGTGGTTCCCAACAAGCTAGGTGAAGCACGGCTTTCACACACACATATCTCTCAGAACTGAGCATGTGGAGAGACGTTCGTTCATGTAGCACAAAGGGAACGGGTTACAGGAGAAATTGTACTCTGGATTCTCAGTCTGTTTACTACTGCCGGTTTGAAAGTACCTGCAGTTTTCACTGTAAAATAGAGTTGGAGCTCGTACCTCCCCATATATATGTATGGAGTGGAGTTTGCAAGTGAAAAGATACTTTGTGTTCCCAACAAGCTAGGTGAAGGACGGCTTTCACACACACTTATCTCTCAGAACTGAGCATGTGGAGAGAATTTAGTTCATCTAACACAAAGGAACGGGTTGCTAGGGAGAAACTTTTTACTCTGGTTTCTCAGTCTCTTTCCTAGTGCCTGTTAGAATATACTGCAGTTTTCACTGTAAAAACGAGTTTGAGCTCGTACAATCCCCTTATATATGTATGGAGTGTAGTTTTGTAAGTGAAAAGAAACATTGTGTTCCCAACAAGCTGGGTGAAGTACTGCTTTCACACACACTTTTGTCCTCAGAACTGAGCATGTGGGAAGACGTTCATTCATCTAGCACAAAGGGAACGGGTTGCAGGAGAAACTTTTACTCTGGTTTCTCAGTCTGTTTCCTAGTGCCGGTTTGAAGTTCCTGCAGTTTTCACTGTAAAACCGAGTTGTAGCTCGTACCTCCCCATATATATGTATGGAGTGGGAGTTTGCAACTTGAAAAGAAACTTTGTGTTCCAACAAGCTAGGTGAAGGACGGCATTCACACACACTTTATCTCTCAGAACTGAGCATGTGGAGAGACATTCGTTCATCTAGCACTAAAGGGAACGGTTGCAGGAGAAACTTTTACTCTGGTTTCTCAGTCTGTTTCCTAGTGCCGGTTTGAAGTTCCTGCAGTTTTCACTGTAAAACCGAGTTGGAGCTCGTACCTCCCCATATATATGTATGGAGTGGAGTTGGCAAGATGAAAAGAAACTTTGTGTTCCCAACAAGCTAGGTGAAGTAAGGCTTTCACACACACTTATCTCTCAGAACTGAGCATGTGGAGAGACGTTCGTTCATCTAGCACAAAGGGAACGGTTGCAGGAGAAAACTTTTACTCTGGTTCTCAGTCTGTTTCCTAGTGCCGGTTTGAAGTTCCTGCAGTTTTTCACTGTAAAACCGAGTTGGAGCTAGTACCTACCCATATATATGTATGGAGTGGAGTTTGCAAGTGAAAAGAAAACTTTGTGTTCCCAACAAGCTAGGGTGAAGGACGGCTTTCACACACACTTATCTCTCAGAACTGAGCATGTGGAGAGACGTTCGTTCATCTAGCACAAAGGGAACGGGTTGCAGGAGAAAATTTTACTCTGGTTTCTCAGTCTGTTTCCTAGTGCCGGTTTGAAGTTCCTGCAGTTTTCACTGTAAAAACCGAGTTGGAGCTAGTACCTCCCCATATATATGTATGGAGTTGAGTTTGCAATGTAAAAGAAAACTTTGTGTTCCCAACAAAGCTAGGTGAAGGACGGCTTTCACACACACTTATCTCTCAGAACTGAGCATGTGGAGAGACGTTCGTTCATCTAGCACAAAGGGAACGGGTTGCAGGAGAAAATTGTACTCTGGTTTCTCAGTCTGTTTCCTAGTGCCGGTTTGAAGTTCCTGCAGTTTTCACTGTAAAATCGAGTTGGAGCTAGTACCTACCCCATATATATGTATGGAGTGGAGTTTGCAACTGAAAAGAAACTTTGTGTTCCCAACAAGCTAGGTGAAGGATGGCTTTCACACACACTTATCTTCTCAGAACTGAGCATGTGGAGAGACGTTCGTTCATCTAGCACAAAGGGAACGTGTTGCAGGAGAAACTTTACTCTGGTTTCTCAGTCTGTTCCCTAGTGCCGGTTTGAAGTTACTGCAGTTTTCACTGTAAAACCGAGTTGAGCTCGTACCTCCCCATATATATGTATGGAGTGGAGTTTGCAAGTGAAAAGAAACTTTGTGTTCCCAACAAGCTAGGTGAAGGACGGCTTTCACACACACTTATCTCTCAGAACTGAGCATGTGGAGAGACGTTCGTTCATCTTAGCACAAAGGAACGGGATGCAGGAGGAACTTTTACTCTGGTTTCTCAGTCTGTTTCATAGTGCCGGTTTTGAAGTTTCCTGCAGTTTTCACTGTAAAAACCGAGTTGGAGCTCATACCTCCCCATATAAATTTATCTAGTGATTTGCAACTGAAAGAAACTTTGTGTTCCCAACAGCTAGGTGAAGTACGGCTTTCACACACACTCTTACTCTCAGAACTGAGCATGTGGAGAGAATCTTAGTTCATCTAACACAAAGGGAACGGGTTGCTGGGGAAACTTTTACTCTGGTTTCTCAGTGTGTTTCCTAGTGCCGGTTTAAGTTCCTGCAGTTTTTACTGTAAAACCGAGTTGGAGCTCGTACCCCCCATATATATGTATGAGTGGGGTTTGCAACTGAAAAGAAACTTTGTGTTCCAACAAGCTAGGTGAAGGACGGCATTTCACACCACTCTTATCTCTCAGAACTGAGCATGTGGAGAGACATTCGTTATCTAGCACAAAGGGAAGGGTTTGCAGGAGAACTTTTACTCTGGTTTCTCAGTCTGTTTCCTAGTGCCGGTTTGAAGTTCCTGCAGTTTTCACTGTAAAACCGAGTTGGAGCTAGTACCTCCCCATATATATGTATGGAGTGGAGTTTGCAAGTGAAAAGAAACTTTGTGTTCCCAACAAGCTAGGTGAAGGACGGCTTTCACACACACTTATCTCTCAGAACTGAGCATGTGGAGAGACGTTCGTTCATCTAGCACAAAGGGAACGGGTTGCAGGAGAAACTTTTACTCTGGTTTCTCAGTCTGTTTCCTAGTGCCGGTTTGAAGTTCCTGCAGTTTTCACTGTAAAACCGAGTTGGAGCTAGTACCTCCCCATATATATGTATGGAGTGGAGTTTGCAACTGAAAAGAAACTTTGTGTTCCCAACAAGCTAGGTGAAGGACGGCTTTCACACACACTTATCTCTCAGAACTGAGCATGTGGAGAGACGTTCGTTCATCTAGCACAAGGGAACGGGTTGCAGGAGAAAATTTTACTCTGGTTTCTCAGTCTGTTTCCTAGTGCCGGTTTGAAGTTCCTGCAGTTTTCACTGTAAAACCGAGTTGGAGCTAGTACCCTCCCCATATATATGTATGGAGTGGAGTTTGCAAGTGAAAAGAAACTTTGTGTTCCCAACAAGCTAGGGTGAAGTACGGCTTTCACACACTTATCTCTCAGAACTGAGCATGTGGAGAGACGTTCGTTCATCTAGCACAAAGGGAACGGGTTGCAGGAGAAACTTTTACTCTGGTTTCTCAGTCTGTTTCCTAGTGCCGGTTTGAAGTTCCTGCAGTTTCACTGTAAAACCGAGTTGGAGCTCGTACCTCCCCATATATATGTATGGAGTGGAGTTTGCAACTGAAAAGAAACTTTGTGTTCCCAACAAGCTAGGTGAAGGACGGCTTTCACACACACTTATCTCTCAGAACTGAGCATGTGGAGAGACGTTCGTTCATCTAGCACAAAGGAACGGGTTGCAGGAGAAACTTTTACTCTGGATTCTCAGTCTGTTTCCTAGTGCCGTTTGAAGTTCCTGCAGTTTTCACTGTAAAACCGAGTTGGAGCTCGTACCTCCCCATATATATGTATGGAGTGGAGTTTGCAAGTGAAAAGAAACTTTGTGTTCCCAACAAGCTAGGTGAAGGACGGCTTTCACACACACTTATCTCTCAGAACTGAGCATGTGGAGAGACGTTCGTTCATCTAGCACAAAGGGAACGGGTTGCAGGAGAAACTTTACTCTGGTTTCTCAGTCTGTTTCCTAGTGCCGGTTTGAAGTTCCTGCAGTTTTCACTGTAAAACCGAGTTGGAGCTCGTACCTCCCCATATATATGTATGGAGTGGAGTTTGCAACGTGAAAAGAAACTTTGTGTTCCCAACAAGCTAGGTGAAGGACGGCTTTCACACACACTTATCTCTCAGAACTGAGCATGTGGAGAGACTTTCGTTCATCTAGCACAAAGGGAACGGGTTGCAGGAGAAAATTTTACTCTGGTTTCTCAGTCTGTTTCCTAGTGCCGGTTTGAAATTCCTGCAGTTTTCACTGTAAAACCGGGTTGGAGCTCGTACCTCCCCATTTATATGTATGGAGTGGAGTTTGCAACTGAAAAGAAACTTTGTGTTCCCAACAAGCTAGGTGAAGGACGGCTTTCACACACACTTATCTCTCAGAACTGAGCATGTGGAGAGACGTTCGTTCATCTAGCACAAAGGGAACGGGTTGCAGGAGAATATTTTACTCTGGTTTCTCAGTCTGTTTCCTAGTGCCGGTTTGAAGTTCCTGCAGTTTTCACTGTAAAACCGGGTTGCAGCTCGTAATCCCCCATATATATGTATGGAGTGGAGTTTGCAACTGAAAAGAAACTTTGTGTTCCCAACAAGCTAGGTGAAGGACGGCTTTCATACACACTTATCTCTCAAAACTGAGCATGTGGAGAGATGTTCGTTCATCTAGCACAAAGGGAACGGTTTGCAGGATAAACTTAAACTCTGGTTTCTCAGTCTGTTTCCTAGTGCCGGTTTGAATTTCCTGCAGTTTTCACTGTAAAACCGAGTTGGAGCTAGTAACTCCCCATATATATGTATGGAGTGGGGTTTGCAAGTGAAAAGAAACTTTGTGTTCCCAACAAGCTAGGTGAAGGACGGCTTTCACACACACGTATCTCTCAGAACTGAGCATGCGGAGAGACTTTCGTTCATGTAGCACAAAGGGTACGGGTTGCAGGAGAAAGTTTTACTCTGGTTTCTCAGTCTGTTTCCTAGTGCCGGTTTGAAGTTACTGCAGTTTTCACAGTAAATCCGTGTTGGAGCTCATACCTCCCCATATATATGTATGGATTTGAGTTTGCAAATGAAAAGAAACTTTGTGTTCCCAACAAGCTAGGTGAAGTACGGCATTCACACACACTTATCTCTCAGAACTGAGCATGTGGAGAGAAGTTCGTTCATTTTGCACAAAGGGAATGTGTTGCACGAGAAACTTTTACTCTGGTTTCTCAGTCTGTTTCCTACTGCCGGTTGGAAGTTCCTGCAGTTTTCACTGTAATACCGTGTTGGAGCTAGTACCTCCCCATATATATGTATGGAGTGGAGTTTGCAAGTGAAAAGAAACTTTGTGTACCCAACAAGCTAGGTGAAGTTCGGCTTTCACACACACATATGTCCCAGAAATGAGCATGCGGAGAGACGTTCGTTCATCTAGCACAAAAGGAACGGGTTGCAGGAGAAGCTTTTACTCTGGTTTCTAGGTCTGTTTCCTAGTGCCAGTTTGAAGTTCCTGCAGTTTTCACTGTAAAACCGAGTTGGAGCTCGTACCTCCCCACATATGTGTATGGAGTGGAGTTTGCTAGTGAAAAGAAACTTTGTGTTCCCAACAAGCTAGGTGAAGTACGGCTTTCACACACACTTATCTCTCAGAACTGAGCATGCGGAGAGACTTTCGTTCATCTATCAGAAGGGAACGGGTTGCAGGGGAAACTTTTACTGTGCTTTCTCATTCTGTTTCCTAGTGCCGGTTTGAATTTACTGAAGTTTTCACTATAAAACCGAGTTGGAGTTCATACCTCAGCCTATATATGTATGGGAATGGAGTTTGAAACTGAAAAGAAACTTTGGTGTTCCCACAAGTTTGGTGAAGTACGGCTTTCACTCACACATATCTCTCAGAACTGAGCATGTGGAGAGACGTTCGTTCATCTAGCACAAAGGGTACGGGTTGCAGGGGAAACTATTACTCTGGTTTCTCAGTCTGTTTCCAAGTGCCGGTTTGAAGTTTTTGCAGTTTTCACTGTAAAAACGAGTTGGAGCTCCTACATTCCCGTATATATGTATGGAGTGGAGTTTGCAAGTGTAAAGAAACTTTGTGTTCCCAAAAAGCTAGGTGAATGGCGGCTTTCACACACACTTATCTCTCAGAACTGAGCATGCGGAGAGACTTTCGTTCATCTATCAGAAGGGAACGGGTTGCAGGGGAAACTTTTACTGTGGTTTCTCATTCTGTTTCCTACTGCCGGTTTGAATTTCCTGCAGTTTTCTCTGTAAAACCGAATTGGAGCTAGTAGCTCCCCATATATATGTATGGAGTGGAGTTTGCAACTGAAAAGAAACTTTGTGTTCCCAACAAGCTAGGTGAATAATGGCTTTCAAACACACTTATCTCTCAGAACTGAGCATGTGAAGAGACGTTCGTTCATCTAGCACAAACGGAAAGAGTAGTAGGAGAAACTTTTACTCTGGTTTCTCAGTCTGTTTCCTACTGCCGGTTTGAAGTTCATGCAGTTTTCACTGTAAAACAGAGTTGGTGCTAGTACCTACCCATATATATGTAAGGAGTGGAGTTTGCAAGTTAAAAGAAACTTTGTGTTCCCAACAAGCTATGTGAAGTGCGGCTTTCACACACACTTATGTCTCAGAAGTGATCATGCGGAGAGACGTTTGTTCATCTAGCACAAAGGGAACGGGTTGCAGGAGAAACTTTTTCTCTGGTTTCTCAGTCTCTTTCCTAGTGCCGGTTTGAAGTTACTGCAGTTTTCACTGTAATCCGGATTTGTAGCTCGTACCTCCCCATATATATGTATGCAGTGGAATTAGCAACTGAAAGGAAACTTTTTGTTCCCAACAAGATATGTGAAGGACGGATTTCACACACACATATCTCTCAGAACTGAGCATGCGGAGAGACGTTCGTTCATCTAGCACAAAGGGAACGGGTTGCAGGAGAAACTTTTTCTCTGGTTTCTCAGTCTCTTTCCTAGTGCCGGTTTGAAGTTACTGCAGTTTCACTGTAAAACCGGAGTTGGAGCTAGTACCTCCCCATATGTATGTATGGAGTGGAAGTTAGCAACTGAAAAGAAACTTTGTGTTCCCAACAAGATATGTGAAAGACGGCTTTCACACACACTTATCTCTCAGAACTGAGCATGTGGAAAGACGTTCGTTCATCTATCACAAAGGGAACGGGTTTGCAGGGGAAACTTTTACTCTGGTTTCTCAGTCTGTTTCCTAGTGCCGGTTTGAAGTTCCTGCAGTTTTCACTGTAAAACCGAGTTGGAGCTCGTACTAACCCATATATGTGTGGAGTGGATTTTGCAAGTGAAAGAAACTTTGTGTTCCCAACAAGCTAGGTGAAGTACGGCTTTCACACACACTTATCTCTCAGAACTGAGCATGTGGAGAGACGTTCGTTCATCTAGCACAAAGGGAACGGGTTGCAGGAGAAACTTTTACCCTGGTTTCTCAGTCTGTTTCCTACTGCCGGTTTGAAGTTCCAGCTGTTTTCACTGTAAAACCGAGTTGGAGCTCATACCTCCCCATATACATGTATGGAGTTGAGTTTGCAAGTGAAAAGAAACTTTGTGTTCCCAACAAGCTTGGTGAAGATCGGCTTTCACACACACATCTCTCAGAACTGAGCATGTGAGAGACGTTCGTTCATATAGCACAAAGGAACGGTTGCAGGAGAAACTTTTACTCTGGTTTCTCAGTCTGTTTCCTAGTGCCGGTTTGAAGTTCCTGCAGTTTTCACTGTAAAAACGAGTTGAGCTCGTACATTCCCGTATATATGTATGGAGTGGAGTTTGCAATGTAAAGAAACTTTGTGTTCCCAACAGCTAGTTGAGGGGGCGGCTGTCACACAATTATCTCTCAGAGATGAGCATGCGGAGAGACGTTCGTTCATCTAGCACAATGGAAACGGTTTGTAGGAGAAACTATTTACTCTGGTTTCTGTATGTTTCTAGTGCCGCGTTTGAAGTTCCTGCAGTTTTCACTGTAAAATCGATTTGAAGCTCGTACCTACCCATATATATGTATGGAGTGGCATTTGCAAGTGAAAAGAAACTTGTGTTCCCACAAGCTAGGTGAAGGACGGCTTTCACACACACTTATCTCTCAGAAATGAAGCATGTGGAGAGACGTTCGTTCATCTAGCACAAAGGGAACGTGTTGCAGGAGAAACTTTTACACTGGGTTCTCAGTCTGTTTCCTAGTTCCGGTTTGAAGTTACTGCAGTTTTCACTGTAAAACCGAGTTGGAGCTCGTACCTCCCCATATATATGTATGGAGTGGATTTTGCAACTGAAAAGAAACTTTGTGTTCCCAACAAGCTTATTGAAGGGCGGCTTCCACACACAAATATTTCTCAGAACTGAGCATGTGTAGAGACTTTCGTTCATCTAGCACAAAGAACGGGTTGCGGGAAAACTTTACTCGTTTTCTCAGTCTGTTTTCCTAGTGCCGGTTTGAAGTTCCTGCCAGTTTTCACTGTAAAACCGATTTGGAGCTAGTACCTCCCCATACATATATATGGATTGGAGTTTGCAAGTGAAAAGAAACTTTGTGTTCCCAACAAGCTAGGTGAAGAGCTGCTTCCACACACTCTTAACTCTCAGACCTGAGCATGCGGAGAGAATCTCTTTCATCTAGCACAAAGGGAACGGGTTGCAGGAGAAACTTTACTCTGGTTTCAGTCTCTTTCCTAGTGCTGGTTTGAAGTTACTGCAGTTTTCACTTTAAAACCGAGTTGGAGCTCGTACCACCCCATGCATATGTATGCATAGGGGTTTGCAAGTGAAAAGAAATTTGTGTTCCCAACAAGCTAGGTGAAGGACGGCTTTCACACACATTTATCTCTCAGAACTGAGCATGTGGAGAGACGTTCGTTCATCTAGCAGAAAGGGAACGGTTTGCAGGAGAAACTTTTACTTTGGTTTCTCAGTCTGTTTCCTAGTGCCGTTATGAATTTACTGCAGCTTTCACTTTAAAACCGAGTTGGAGCTCATACCTCCCCATATATATGTATGGAGTGGGGTTTGCAAGTGAAAAGAAACTTTGTTTTCCCAACAAGCTAGTTGAAGGACGGCTTTCACACACACTTATCTCTCAGAACTGAGCATGTGGTGAGACGTTCGTTCATCTAGCACAAAGGCAACGGGTTGCAGGAGAAACATTTACCCTGGTTTCTCAGTCTGTTTCCTAGTGCTGGTTTGAAGTTCCTGCAGTTTTCACTGTAAAACCGAGTTGGAGCTCGTACCTCCCCATATATATGTATGGAGTGGAGTTTGCGAGTGAAAAGAAACTTTGTGTTCCCAACAAGCTGGGTGAAGTAAGGCTTTCACACACACTTATCTCTCAGAACTGAGCATGCGGAGAGACTTTCGTTCATCTATCTGAAGGGAACGGGTTGCAGGGGAAACTTTTACTGTGGTTTCTCATTCTGTTTCCTAGTGCCGGTCTGAATTTACTGAAGTTTTCACTGTAAAACCGAGTTGGAGAGTCATACTCCAGCCTATATATGTATGGAATGGAGTTTGAAACTGAAAAGAAACTTTGTGTTCCCAACAAGTTTGGTGAAGTACGGCTTTCACTCACACATACTCTCAGAACTGAGCATGTGAAGAGACGTTCGTTCATCTAGCACAAAGGGTACGGGTTGCAGGGGAACTATTACCTCTGGTTTCTCAGTCTGTTTCCTAGTGCCGGTTGAAGTTTTTGGCAGCTTTCACTGTAAAAACGAGTTGGAGCTCCTAACATTCCCGTATTTATGTATGGAGTGGAGTTTGCAAGTGTAAAGAAACTTTGTGTTCCCAAAAAGCTAGGTGAATGGCGGCTTTCACACACACTTATCTCTCAGAAATGAACATGTGGAGAGACGTTCATTCAACTAGCAAAAAGGGAACGGGTGGCAGGAGAAACTTTTACTCTGGTTTCTCAGTCTGTTTCCTACTGCCGGTTTGAAGTTCCTGCAGTTTTCACTGTAAAACCGTGTTGGAGCTCGTACCTCCACATTTATATGTATGGAGTGGCGTTTGCAAGTGAAAAGAAACTTTGTGTTCCCAACAAGCTAGGTGAAGGACGGCTTTCACACACACTTATCTCTCAGAACTGAGCATGTGGAGAGACGTTCGTTCATCTACCACAAAGGGAACGGGTTGCAGGAGAAACTTTTTCACTGTTTTCTCAGTCACTTTCCTAGTGCCGGTTTGGAGTTACTGCAGTTTTCACTTTAAACCCGAGTTGGAGCTCTTACCTTCCCATATATATGTATGCAGTGGAATTTGCAACTGAAAAGAAACTTTGTGTTCACAACAAGCTAGGTGAATTGCAGCTTTCACACACACTTATCTCTCAGAACTGAGCATGCGGAGAGACGTTCGTTCATCTAGCACAAATGGAACGGGTTGCTGGAGAAACTTTTACTCTGGTTTCTCAGTCTGTTTCCAAGTGCCGGTTTGAAGTTCCTGCAGTTTTCTCTGTAAAACCGTGTTGGAGCTAGTAGCTCCCAATATATATGTATAGAGAAGAGTTTGCAACTGAAAAGAAACTATGTGTTCCCAACAAGCTAGGTGAAGGATGGCTTTCAAACACACTTATCTCTCAGAACTGAGCATGCGGAGAGACGTTCGTTCATCTAGCACAAAGGGAATGGGTTGCAGGAGAAACTTTTACTCTGGTTTCTCAGTCTGTTTCCTAGTGCCGGTTTGAAGTTCCTGCAGTTTTCACTGTAAACCGACTTGGAGATCGTACCTCCCCCTATATATATTTATGGAGTGAGTTTGCAACTGAAAAGAACTTTGTGTTCCCAACAAGCTAGTTGAAGGACGGCTTTCACACACACATTATCTACTCAGAACTGAGCATGTGGAGAGACGTTCGTTCATCTAGCACAAAGGGAACGGGTTGCAGGAGAAACTTTTACTCTGGACTTCTCTAGTCTGTTTCCTAGGCCGGTTTGAAGTTCCTGCAGTTTTCACTGTAAAAACCGAATTGGTGCTAGTACCTACCCATATATATGTATGGAGTGGAGTTGCAAGTGAAAAGAAACTTTGTGTTCCCAACAAGCTAGGTGAAGGACGGCTTTCACACACACTTATCTCTCAGAGTGAGCATGTGGAGAGACGTTCGTTCATCTAGCACAAAGGGAACGGGTTGCAGGAGAAACTTTTACTCTGGTTTCTCAGTCTGTTTCCTAGTGCCGGTTTGAAGTTCCTGCAGTTTTCACTGTAAAACCGAGTTGGAGCTTGTACCTCCCCATATATATGTATGGAGTGGAGTTTGCAACTGAAAAGAAACTTTGTGTTCCCAACAAGATATGTGAAGGACGGCTTTCACACACACTTATCTCTCAGAACTGAGCATGTGGATAGACGTTCGTTCATCTATAACAAAGGAACGGGTTGCAGGGGAAACTTTTACTCTGATTCTCAGACTGTTTCCTAGTGCGTTTTGAAGTTCCTGCATTTTCACTGTAAAACCGATGTTGGAGCTCGTACCTCCCACATATCTATGTATGGAGTGGAGTTTGCAACTGAAAAGAAACTTGTGTTCCAAACAGCTAGGTTAAAGGACGGCTTTCACACACAATTATCTCTCAGAACTGAGCATGTGGAGAGATGTTGTTCATCTAGCACAAAGGATACGGGTTGCAGGAGAACCTTTTACTCTGGTTCTCAGTCTGTTTCCTAGTGCCGGTTTGAAGTTCCTGCAGTTTTTCACTGTAAAACCGAGTTGGAGCTCGTACCTCCCCATATATATGCTAGGAGTGGAGTTTGCACCTGAAAATTAAAATTGTGTTCCCAAATAAGTTATGGACGGGCGACTTTCACACACACTTATCTCTCAGAAATGAGCATGCGATGAGACTTTCGTTCATCTAGCACAAATGGAACTGGTTGCAAGGAGAAATTTTCTCTGGTTTTCTCAGTCTGTTTCCTAGTTGCCGGTTTGAAGTTACTGCCGTTTTCCACTGTATGAAACCACATTTGGAGCTCGTACCTCCCCTAATATAGTATGGAGTGGAGATTCGCCAATTGAATAAGAAACTTTGTGATCCCACCAAGCAAGGGGGGTTCTTTTTTTGGGGAAGGAATGCTTTCACAACACTTATCTCTCAGAATTGAGCATGTGGCAGAGACGTTCCGTTCATATAGCACCAAGGGAATGTGTTTGCAGCTTGAACTTATTACTTGATTTCACCAGTTTGTTTCCTAGGCCGGCTTTGACAGTTCCTGCAGTTTTCACTGAAAACCTGAGTTGGAGCTAATACCCCCCATATATATGTATGGAGTGGAGTTTGCAAGTGAAAAGAAACTTTGTGTTCCCAACAAG
>NW_022588330.1:0-17448 GCF_009834535.1 Camelus ferus | reverse complement strand
TAACTTCCTTTTAAGTTGCAAACTACACTCCATACAATTATATGGGGGTTACTAGCTCCAACTCGGTTTTACAGTGAAAACTGCAGGAACTTCAAACCGCCACTAGGAAACAGACTGAGAAACCACACAAAAAGTTTCTCCTGCAACACGTTCCATTTGTGCTGGATGAAAGAACGTCTCCCAAATGCTCAGTTCTGGGAGATAATTGTGTGTGAATGCCGTACTTCACCTAGCTTGTTAGGAAAACCAAGGTTCTTTTCAGTAGCAAACTACACTAAATTCATATATATGTTGAGGTACTAGCTCCAACTCGGTTTTACATTGAAAAATGTAGGAACTTCAAACCGGCACTGGGAAACAGACTGAGAAACCGGAGTAAAATTTCTCCTGCAATCTTTTCCATTTGTGATAGATGAACGAACGTCTCCCAACATGCTCAGTTCTGAGAGATAAGAGTGTGAGAAAGCCGTCCTTCACTAGCTTGTTGGGAACACAAAGTTTGTTTTAATTTGCACAATACAATCCATACATATATATGGGGAGGTACTAGCTCCAACTCGGTTTTTCAGTGAAAACTGCAGGAACTTTAAACCCACACTAGGAAACAGACAGAAACAACAGAAAAGTTTTCCCTGCAAACCATTCCCTTTGTGCTAGATGAATGAACGTCTCTACACATGCTCAGTTATGATATATAAGTGTGTGTGAAAGCCGTCTTTCACCTAATTGTTAGGAACACCAAGTTTCTTTTCAGAAGCAAACTACACTAAATTCAAAATTATGTTGAGGTACTCGCTCCAACTTGGTTTTACAGTGAAAACTGCAGGAAATTCAAACAGGCACTGGGAAACAGACTGAGAAACCAGAGTCAAATTTTATCTTGCAAACCGCTCCATTTTTGCTACATGAATGAACCTC
This sequence comes from Camelus ferus, assembly GCF_009834535.1. NCBI lineage: Eukaryota > Metazoa > Chordata > Mammalia > Artiodactyla > Camelidae > Camelus > Camelus ferus. The sequence goes on along the minus strand of NW_022588330.1, from coordinate 16,530 downwards.
TCTCAACATGCACAGATCTGAGAATTTAGTGTGTGTTAAAGCGTTAATTCACCTTGCTTGTTAGGAAAACAAACTTCCTTTTAAGTTGCAAACAACACTGCATACATATAAATTGGGAGGTACTAGCTCCAACTCGGTTTTACAGTGAAAACTGCAGGAACTTCAAACCGAAACTAGGAAACAGACTGAGAAACGAGAATAAAAGTTTCTACTGCAACCTGTTCCCATAGTGCTAGATGAACGAACGTCTCTCCACATGCTCAGTTCTGAGAGATAAGAGAGTGTGAAAGCCGTCCTTCACTAGCTTCTTGGGAACACAAAGATTTTCTGTGTTGCAAACTACACTCCATACAAATATATGGGGAGGTACTAGCTCCAACTCGGTTTTACAGTGAAAACTGCAGGAACTTCAAACCGAAACTAGGAAACAGACTGAGAAACCAGAGTCAAATTTTATCTTGAAAACCGTTCCATTTTTGCTAGATGAACGAACTTCTCTCAAGATGCAAAGATCTGAGAATTTAGTGTGTATTAAAGCCTTCATTCACCTTGCTTTTTAGGAAAACAAACTTCCTTTTAAGTTGCAAACTACACTCCATACATATAAATGGGGAGGTACAAGCTCCAACTCGGTTTTACACTGAAAACTGCAGGAACTTCAAACCGTAACTAGGAAACAGACTGAGAAACCACAATAAAATTTTCTCCTGTAACACGTTCCATTTGTGCTGGATGAACGAACATTTCTCCACATGCTCATTTCTGAGAGATAAGTGTGTTTGAAAGCCGTACTTCACCTAGCTTGTTGGGAACACAAAGTTTCTTTTCAGTAGCAAACTACACTCCATACATATATATGGGGAGGTAATAGTTCCAAATCGATTTTACAAGTGAAAACTGCAGGAACATCAAACCGGCAGTAAGAAACAGACTGAGATACCAGAATAAGAGTTGCTCCTGCAAACCGTTCCATTTGTGCTGGATGAACGAACGCCTCTCCACATGCTCAGTTCTGACAGATTAGTGTGTGTGAGAGCCGTCTTTCACCTAGCTTCTTAGGAACACCAAGTTTCTTTTCTGTAGCCAACTACACTAAATTCATATATATGTTGAGGTACTAGCTCCAACTCGGTTTTACAGTGAAAACTGCACGAAATTCAAACCGGCACTAGGAAACAGACTGAGAACCCAGAATAAAATTTTCTACTGCAACCCGTTCCTTTAGTGCTAGATGAACGAACATCTCTCCAAATGCTCAGTTCTGAGACATAAGTGTATGTGAAAGCCGTCCTTCACCAAGCTTTTTGGGAAAACAAAGTTTCTTTTCAGTTGCCAACTACACTCCTCACATATATATGGTGAGGTACTATCTCCAACTAGGTTTTACACTGAAAAATGCAGGAACATCAAACCGGGACTAGGAAACAGACTGAGAAACCACAGTAAATGTTTCCACTTCAAACAGTTCCCTTTACGCTTGATGAATGAACGTCTCTACACATGCTCAGTTCTGATATAAAAGAGTGCTTGAAAGCCGAACTTCACATCGCTTGTTAGGAACACCAACTTTCTTTCAGTAGCAAACTACACTATATTCATATATATGTTGATGTACGATCTCCAACTCTGTTTTACAGTGAAAAATGAAGGAACTTCTAACCGGCACTGGGAAAGAGACTGAGAAACCAGAGTAAAATTTCTTCTGCAACCTTTACCATTTGTGCTAGATGAACGAATGTCTCTCCACATGCTCAGTTCTGAGAGATAATTGTGTGTTTAATCCGTCCTTCACCTAGCTTTTTGGGAACACACAGTTTCTTTAAAGTTGCAAATTACAAACCATACATATATATGGGTAGGTACTAGCTCCAACACGGTTTTACAGTGAAAACTGCAGGAAATTCAAACCGGCACTAGGAAACAGACTGAGAAACCAGAGTCAAAGTTATCTTGCAAACCATTCCATTTGTGCTGGATGAACGAACGTCTCTCAAGATGCAAAATCTGAGAATTTAGTGTGTGTGAAAGCCGTAATTCACCTAGCTTGTTGGGAACACAAACTTCCTTTTAAGTTGCAAACTACACTCCATACAATTATATGGGGAGTTACTAGCTCCAACTCGGTTTTACAGTGAAAACTGCAGGAACTTCAAACTGCCACTAGGAAACAGACTGAGAAACCACACAAAAAGTTTCTCCTGCAACACGTTCCATTTGTGCTGGATGAAAGAACGTCTCCCCAAATGCTCAGTTCTGGGAGATAATTGTGTGTGAATGCCGTACTTCACCTAGCTTGTTAGGAAAACCAAGGTTCTTTTCAGTAGCAAACTACACTAAATTCATATATATGTTGAGGTACTAGCTCCAACTCGGTTTTACATTGAAAAATGTAGGAACTTCAAACCGGCACTGGGAAACAGACTGAGAAACCGGAGTAAAATTTCTCCTGCAATCTTTTCCATTTGTGATAGATGAACGAACGTCTCCCAACATGCTCAGTTCTGAGAGATAAGTGTGTGTGAAAGTCTTACTTTACTACTTGATGGGAATACAAAGTTTCTTTTCAGTTGCAGACTCCACTTCATATATATATATGGGGAGGTACGAGCTCCAACTCGGTTTTACAGTGAAAACTGCAGGAACTTCAAACCGGCACTAGGAAAAAGACTGAGAAACCAGAATAAAAGTTTCTACTGCAACCCGTTCCATTTGTGCTAGATGAACGAAAGTCTCTCCACATGCTCAGTTCTGAGAGAAAAGTGTGTATTAAATCCGTTCTTAACCTAGCTTTTTGGGAACGCAAAGTTTCTTTTCAATTGCAAACTAAACACCAAACTTATATACGGGAAGGTACTAGCTCCAATTCGTTTTTTCAGTGAAAACTGCAGGAACTTCAATCCGACACTAGGAAACAGACTGAGAAACCAGAGTCAAATTTTATCTTGAAAACCGTTCCATTTTTGCTAGATGAACGAACCTCTCTCAAGATGCAAACATCTGAGTATTTAGTGTGTATTAAAGCCTTCATTCACCTTGCTTTTTAGGAAAACAAACTTCCTTTTAAGTTGCAAACTACACTCCATACATATAAATGGGGAGGTACAAGCTCCAACTCGGTTTTACAGTGAAAACTGCAGGAACTTCAAACCTTAACTAGGAAACAGAATGAGAAACCACAATAAAATTTTCTCCTGTAACACGTTCCTTTTGTGCTGGATGAACGAACATTTCTCCACATGCTCAGTTCTGAGAGATAAGTGTGTGTGAAAGCCGTATTTCACCTAGCTTGTTGGGAACACAAAGTTTTTTTCAGTTGGAAACTACACTCCATACATATATATGGGGAGGTAATAGCTCCAAATCGATTTTACAGTGAAAACTGCAGGAACATCAAACCGGCAGTAAGAAAAAGACTGAGATACCAGAATAAAAGTTTCTCCTGCAACCCGTTCCATTTGTGCTGGATGAACGAACGCCTCTCCACATGCTCAGTTCTGAGAGATTAGTGTGTGTGAGAGCCGTCTTTCTCCTAGCTTCTTAGGAACACCAAGTTTCTTTTCTGTAGCCAACTACACTAAATAATTATTATTGAAGTACTAGCTCCAACTCGGTTTTACAGTGAAAACTGCACGAAATTCAAACCGGCACTAGGAAACAGACAGAACCCAGAATAAAAGTTTCTACTGCAAACGTTCCTTTAGTGCTAGATGAACGAACATCTCTCCACATGCTCATTTCTGAGAGATAAGTGTGTGTGAAATCCGTCCTTCACCTAGCTTTTTGGGAACACAAATTTTCTTTTCAGTTGCAAACTACACACCATACATATATATGGGGAGTTACTAGCTCCAACTCTTTTTACAGTGAAAACTGCAGGAACTTCAAACCGGCACTGGGAAAGAGACTGAGAAACCAGAGTAAAATTTCTTCTGCAACCTTTACCATTTGTGCTAGATGAAGAACGTCTCACAACATGCTCAGTTCTGAGAGATAAGAGTGTTTAATCCGTCCTTCACCTAGCTTTTTGTGAACACACAGTTTCTTTTAAGTTGCAAATTACAAACCATACATATATATGGGTAGGTACTAGCTCCAACACGGTTTTACAGTGAAAACTGCAGGAAATTCAAACCGGCACTAGGAAACAGACTGAGAAACCAGAGTCAAAGTTATCTTGCAAACCATTCCATCTGTGCTGGATGAACGAACGTCTCTCAAGATGCAAAATCTGAGAATTTAGTGTGTTTGAAAGCCGTATATCAACTAGCTTGTTGGGAACACAAACTTCCTTTTAAGTTGCAAACTACACTCCATACAATTATATGGGGAGTTACTAGCTCCAACTCGGTTTTACAGTGAAAACTGCAGGAACTTCAAACCGCCACTAGGAAACAGACTGGGAAACCACACAAAAAGTTTCTCCTGCAACACGTTCCATTTGTGCTGGATGAAAGAACGTCTCCCCAAATGCTCAGTTCTGAGAGATAATTGTGTGTGAATGCCGTACTTCACTTAGCTTGTTAGGAAAACCAAGGTTCTTTTCTGTAGCAAACTACACTATATTCATATATATGTTGAGGTACTAGCTCCAACTCGGTTTTACATTGAAAACTATAGGAACTTCATACCGGTACTGGGAAACAGACTGAGAAACCGGAGTAAAATTTCTCCTGCAATCTTTTCCATTTGTGATAGATGAACGAACGTCTCCCAACATGCTCAGTTCTGAGAGATAAGAGTGTGAGAAAGCCGTCCTTCACTAGCTTGTTGGGAACCCAAAGTTTGTTTTAAGTTGCACAATACAATCCCATATATATATGGGGAGGTACTAGCTCCAACTCGGTTTTTCAGTGAAAACTGCAGGAACTTTAAACCCACACTAGGAAACAGACAGAAACAACAAAAAGTTTTCCCTGCAAACCATTCCCTTTGTGCTAGATGAATGAACGTCTCTACACATGCTCAGTTATGATATAAGTGTGTGTGAAAGCCGTCTTTCACCTCAATTGTTAGGAACACCAAGTTTCTTTTCAGAAGCAAACTACACTAAATTCAAAATTATGTTGAGGTACTCGCTCCAACATGGGTTTACAGTGAAAACTGCAGGAAATTCAAACAGGCACTGGGAAACAGACTGAGAAACCAGAGTCAAATTTTATCTTGCAAACCGCTCCATTTTTGCTACATGAACCTCTCTCAACATGCACAGATCTGAGAATTTAGTGTGTGTTAAAGCGTTAATTCACCTTGCTTGTTAGGAAAACAAACTTCCTTTTAAGTTGCAAACAACACTGCATACATATAAATTGGGAGGTACTAGCTCCAACTCGGTTTTACAGTGAAAATTGCAGGAACTTCAAACCGGCACTAGGAAAGAGACTGAGAAACGAGAATAAAAGTTTCTACTGCAACCTGTTCCCATAGTGCTAGATGAACGAACGTCTCTCCACATGCTCAGTTCTGAGAGATAAGAGTGTGTGAAAGACGTCCTTCACTAGCTTCTTGGGAACACAAAGATTTTCTGTGTTGCAAACTACACACCATACATATATATGGGGAGGTACTTGGTCCAACTCGGTTTTACAGTGAAAACTGCAGGAAATTCAAACCGGCACTAGGAAACAGACTGAGAAATCAGAGTCAAATTTATCTTGCAATCCATTCCAATTGTGCCAAATGGACGAACGTCTCTCAAGATGCAAAGATCTGAGAATTTAGTTTGTGTGAAAGCCGTAATTCACCTAGCTTGTTGGGAACACAAACTTCCTTTTAAGTTGCAAACTACACTCCATACAAATATATGGGGAGGTACTAGCTCCAACTCGGTTTTACAGTGAAAACTGCAGGAACTTCAAACCGAAACTAGGAAACAGACTGAGAAACCAGAGTCAAATTTTATCTTGAAAACCGTTCCATTTTTGCTAGATGAACGAACCTCTCTCAAGATGCAAAGATCTGAGAATTTAGTGTGTATTAAAGCCTTCATTCACCTTGCTTTTTAGGAAAACAAACTTCTTTTAAGTTGCAAACTACACTCCATACATATAAATGGGGAGGTACAAGCTCCAACTCGGTTTTACACTGAAAACTGCAGGAACTTCAAACCGTAACTAGGAAACAGACTGAGAAACCACAATAAAATTTTCTCCTGTAACACGTTCCATTTGTGCTGGATGAACGAACATTTCTCCACATGCTCATTTCTGAGAGATAAGTGTGTTTGAAAGCCGTACTTCACCTAGCTTGTTGGGAACACAAAGTTTCTTTTCAGTTGCAAACTACACTCCATACATATATATGGGAGGTAATAGCTCCAAATCGATTTTACAGTGAAAACTGCAGGAACATCAAACCGGCAGTAAGAAACAGACTGAGATACCAGAATAAGAGTTGCTCCTGCAACCCGTTCCATTTGTGCTGGATGAACGAACGCCTCTCCACATGCTCAGTTCTGACAGATTAGTGTGTGTGAGAGCCGTCTTTCACCTAGCTTCTTAGGAACACCAAGTTTCTTTTCTGTAGCCAACTACACTAAAGTCATATATATGTTGAGGTAATAGCTCCAACTCGGTTTTACAGTGAAAACTGCACGAATTCAAACCGGCACTAGGAAACAGACTGAGAACCCAGAATAAAATTTTCTACTGCAAACCCGGTCCTTTAGTGCTAGATGAACGAACATCTCTCCAAATGCTCAGTTCTGAGACATAAGTGTATGTGAAAAGCCGTCCTTCACCTAGCTTTTTTGGGAAAACAAAGTTTCTTTTCAGTTGCCAACTACACTCCTCAACATATATATGGTGAGAGGGTACTATCTCCACCTAGGTTTTACACTGAAAAATGCAGGAACATCAAACGGGACTAGGAAACAGACTGAGAAACCACAGTAAATGTTTCCACTTCAAACAGTTTCCCTTTACGCTTGATGAATGAACGTCTCTACACATGCTCAGTTCTGATATAAAAGAGTGCTTGAAAGCCGAACTTCACATCGCTTGTTAGGAACACAAACTTTCTTTCAGTAGCAAACTACACTATATTCATATATATGTTGATGTACGATCTCCAACTCTGTTTTACAGTGAAAAATGAAGGAACTTCTAACCGGCACTGGGAAAGAGACTGAGAAACCAGAGTAAAATTTCTTCTGCAACCTTTACCATTTGTGCTAGATGAACGAATGTCTCTCCACATGCTCAGTTCTGAGAGATAAGTGTGTGTTTAATCCGTCCTTCACCTAGCTTTTTGGGAACACACAGTTTCTTTAAGTTGCAAATTACAAACCATACATATATATGGGTAGGTACTAGCTCCAACACGGTTTTACAGTGAAAACTGCAGGAAATTCAAACCGGCACTAGGAAACAGACTGAGAAACCAGAGTCAAAGTTATCTTGCAAACCATTCCATTTGTGCTGGATGAAGAACGTCTCTCAAGATGCAAAATCTGAGAATTTAGTGTGTGTGAAAGCCGTAATTCACCTAGCTTGTTGGGAACACAAACTTCCTTTAAGTTGCAAACTAACACTCCATACAATTATATGGGGAGTTACTAGCTCCAACTCGGTTTACAGTGAAAAACTGCAGGAACTTCAAACTGCCACTAGGAAACAGACTGAGAAACCACACAAAAAGTTTCTCCTGCAACACGTTCCATTTGTGCTGGATGAAAGAACGTCTCCCAAAATGCTCAGTTCTGGGAGATAATTGTGTGTGAATGCCGTACTTCACCTAGCTTGTTAGGAAAACCAAGGTTCTTTTCAGTAGCAAACTACACTAAATTCATATATATGTTGAGGTACTAGCTCCAACTCGGTTTTACATTGAAAAATGTAGGAACTTCAAACCGGCACTGGGAAACAGACTGAGAAAACCGGAGTAAAATTTCTCCTGCAATCTTTTCCATTTGTGATAGATGAACGAACGTCTCCCAACATGCTCAGTTCTGAGAGATAAGGGTGTGTGAAAGCCGTCCTTCACTAGCTTGTTGGGAACAGAAAGTTTCTTTAAAGAGTTGCAAATACACTCCATACGTATATATGGGGAGGTACTAGCTCCAACTCGGTTTTTCAGTGAAAATTGCAGGAACTTTAAAACCCCCAATAGGAAACAGACAGAAACAACAGAAAGTTTTCCCCTGCAAACCATTCCCTTTGTGCTAGATGAATGAACGTCTCTACACATGCTCAGTTATGATATATAAGTGTGTGTGTGAAAGCCGTCTTTCACATAACTTGTTAGGACACCAAGTTCTTCTTTTCAGAAAGCAACTACACAAAATTCATAATTATGTGAGGTACTCGCTCCAACTTGATTTACAGTGAAAAACTGCAGGAAATTCAAACAGGCACTGGGAAACAGACTGAGAAACCACACTAAAAAATGCTCCTGCAAACCGTTTCCATTTGTGCTGGATGAAAGAACGTCGTCTCCACATGCTCAGTTTTCTGAGAGATAATTTTGTGTGAAAAGCCGTCCTTCACCTAGCTTGTTGGGAACACAAAATTTCTTTCAGTTGCAAACTACACTGCGTACATTTATATGGTGGGGGTACTAGCTCCAAATCGATTTAACAGTGAAAACTGCATTAACTTCAAACCGGCACTAGGAATCAGACTGAGAAACCACAGTTAAATTTCCCCTGCAAGCGTTCCCTTTGTGCTAGATGAATGAACTTCTCTCTACATACTAATTTCTGATATATAAGTTTGTGTGAAAGCCGACCTTCACCTAGCTTTTTAGGAATACCAAGGTTCTATTCAGTAGCAAAACTACACTAAATTCATATATATGTTGAAGTACTAGCTCCAACTCGGTTTTACAGAGAAAACTGCAGGAACTTCAAACCGGCAGTAGGAAACAGACTGAGAAACCAGATTCATAGTTTATCTAGCAAACCGTTCCATTTTTGCTAGATGAACGAACGTCTCTCCAGATGCAAAGATTGAGGATGAAGTGAGTGTGAAAGCCGTAATTCACCATGCTTGTTGGGATCACATACTTCCTTTTAAGTTGCAAACTACACTCCTTAAATATATATGGGGAGGTACTAGCTCCAACTCTGTTTTACTGTGAAAACTGCAGGGACATCAATCCGCCACTAGGAAACACACTGAGAAACCACACTAAAAGTTTCCCTTGCAAACCGTTCCATTTGTGCTAGATGAACGAACGTCCCCCACATGCTCATTTGTGAGAGATGAGTCTGTATGAAAGCCGTCCTTCACAAGCTTCTTGGGAACACAAAGTTTCTTTTCATTTTCAAACTACAATCCATACGTATATATGGGAAGATATCTGCTCCAACTCGGTTTTACAGTGATAACTGCAGGAACTTCAAACCGGCACAAGGAAACAGACTGAGAAACCACAGTAAAAGTTTCCCCTGCTAGAGTTCCCTTTGTGCTAGGTGAATGAACGTCTCTCCTCATAATCAGTTCTGATATATAAATGTGTGTGAAAGCCATCCTTCACAAAGATTGTTAGGAACACCAAGTTTCTTTTCAGTAGCAAACTACACTGAATTCATATATATGTTGAGGTCCAATCTCCAACTCGGTTTTACAGTGAAAACTGCAGGAATTTCAAACCGGCACTGGGAAACAGACTGAGAAACCAGAAATAAAATTTCACCTGCATACTTTTCCATTTTTAATAGATGAACGAACGTTTTCTTCCCACATGCTCAGTTTTGAGAGATAAGTGTGTGTGAAAGCCTTCCTTCACTAGCTTCTTGTGAACATAAAGTTTTCTCTTAAGTTGCAAAATACACTCCATAGATATATATGTGCTGGTACTAGCTCCAACCTCGATTTTACATTGAAAACTGCAGGAACTTCAACCCGGCACTGGGAAACACACTGAGAAACCAGAGTAAAATTTCTCCTGCAACCTTTTCCATTTGTAAATAGATGAACGAACGTCTCTCCACATGCTCAGTTCTGAGAGATAAATGTGTGTGAAATTCGTCCTTCACTAGCTTCTTGTGAACATAAAGTTTCTTTTAAGTTGAAAAATACACTCCATAGATATATATGTGCTGGTACTAGCTCCAACTCGGTTTTAAAGTGAAAACTGCATTAACTTCTAACCGCCACTAGGAAAAAGTCTGAGAAACCACAGTAAAATTTTACCTGCAACTAGATCCTTTTGTGCTGGATGAAAGAACGTCTCTACACATGCTCAGTTCTGATATATAAGTGTGTTTGAAAGCCGTACTTCAACTAGCTTGTTAGGAACACCAAGGTTCTTTTCAGTAGCAAACTACACTAAATACATGTATATGTTGTGGTACTAGCTCCAACTCGGTTTTAAAGTGAAAACTGCAGGAACTTCAAACCGGCACTTGGAAAAAGGCTGAGATACCACAATAATATTTTCTCCTGCAAACCGTTCCATTTGTGCTGGGTGAACGAACGTCTCTACACATGTTCATTTCTGAAAGATAAGTGTGTGTGAAAGCCGTTCTTCACCTAGCTTCTTGGGAACACAAAGTTTCCTTTCATGTGCCAACTACATTCTATACATATATGTGGGGAGGTACGAGCTCCATCTCGGTTTTACAGTGAAAACTGCAGGAAATTCAAAAAGGCACTGGGAGACAGACTAAGAAACCTGAGTAAAATATCTCCTGCAACCTTTTCCATTTGTGCTAGATGAACGAATGTCTCTCCTCATGCTCAGTTCTGAGAGATAAGAGTGTGTGAAAGCCTTCCTTTAACCAGCTTGATGGGAATACAAAGTTTCATTTCAGTTGCAAACTCCACTCCATGTATATATATGGGGAGGCACTAGCTCCAACTCTGTTTTACATGAAAACTGCAGGAACTTCAAACCGTAACTAGGAAAAGACTGAGAAACCACAATAAAATTTTCCTCCAGTAAACCGTTCAATTTGTGCTGCATTAACGAAAGTCTCTCCACATGTTCAGTTCTGAGAGATATGTGTGTGTGAAAGCCGTCCTTCACCTAGCTTCTTGGGTATACAATGTTTTCTTTTCAGTTGCAAATTACAATCAATACATATATATGGGAAGGTACTATCTCCAACCCTGTTTTACACTGAAAAATGCAGGAACTTCAAACCGACACTAGGAAACAGACTGAGAAACCACAGTAAAACTTTCCCCTTCATGCGTTCCCTTTGTGCTAGATGAATGAACGTCTCTCCACATAATCAGTTCTGATATATAAGTGTGTGATGAAAGCCGTCCTTCACAAAGATTGTTAGGAACACCAAGTTTTTTTTTTCAGTAGCAAACTACACTAATTTCATATATATGTTGAGGTACTATCTCCAACTCGGTTTTACAGTGAAAACTTCAGGACTTCAAACCGGCACTGGGAAACAGACTGAGAAACCAGAATAAAATTTCTCCTGCAAACCTTTTCCATTTGTGATATATGACAAAACTTCTCCCAACATGCTCAGTTCTGAGAGATAAGAGTGTGTGAAAGCAGTCCTTCACTAGCTTCTTTTGAACACAAAGATTTTCTGAGTTGCAATCTACACACCATACATATATATGGGGAGGGTACTTGGTCCAACTCGGTTTTACAGTGTGAAAACTGCAGGAAATTCAAACCGGCACTAGGAAACAGACTGAGAAAACCACAGTAAAAGTTTCCCCTGCAAGGGTTCCCTTTGTGCTAGATGAATGAATGTCTCTCCACATAATCAGTTCTGATATATAAGTGTGTGTTGAAGCCGTCCTTCACAAAGATTGTTAGGAACACCAAGTTTCTTTTCAGTAGCAACTACACTAAATTCATATATATGTTGAGGTACTATCTCCAAATCCGTTTTACAGTGAAAACTGCAGGAACTTCAACCCCGGCAACTGGGAAACACACTGAGAAACCGAGTAAAATTTCTCCTGCCAACCTTTGCCAATTGTAATAGATGAACGAACGTCTCTCCACATGCTCAGTTCTGAAGATAATTTGTGTGAAAGCCCTTCCTTCACTAGCTTCTTGTGAACATAAAGTTTCTTTTAAGTTGGAAAAATACACTCCATAGATATATATGTGCTCGGTACAAGCTCCCAATTCTGTTTTAAAGTGAAAATTGCAGGAACTTCAAACCGCCACTAGGAAAAATTCTGAGAAACCACAGTAAAATTTCCCTGCAAATAGATCCTTATATGCTGGATGAAAGAACGTCTCTACACATGCTCAGTCCTGATATATATGTGTGTTGAAAGCCGTCCTTCAACTAGCTTGTTAGGAAACACCAAGGTTCTTTTCAGTAGCAAACTACAGTAATATATTATATATGTTTGCCGGGTACTAGGCTCCAACTCGGTTTTACAGTGAAAATGCAGGAACTTCAAACCGGCACTTGGAAAAAGGCTGATGATACCACCATAATATTTCTCTCCTGCAACCGTTCCATTTGTGCTGGAAATGAACGAACGTCTTTCCACATGTTCATTTCTGAAAGATAGTGTGTGTGAAAGCCGTTCTTCACCCTAGCTTGTTGGGGAACACAAAGTTTCTTTTCAGTGCAACTTACACTCCATACATATATATGGGGAGGGTAATAGCTCACCAAATCTTTTTTACGTGAAAAGTGCAGGAACTATAAACAAGCACTGGGAAAACAGACTGAGAAAGCAGAATAAAATTCTCCTGCAAAGTTTTCCATTTGTGCTAGGTGAACGAACATCACTCAAGATGAAAGATCTGAGAATTTAGTGTGTGGTTTAAAGCCTTAATTCACCTTGCTTGTTAGGAACCAAACTTCCTTTAAGTTGCAAAATACACTCCATACTTATAAATGGGGAGGTTCTAGCTCCAACTCGGTTTTTCAGTGAAAACTGCAGAACTTGTCAAACCGGCACTTGGAAACAGACTGAGATACCACAATAATATTTCTCCTGCAACCCGTTCCCATTGTGCTGGATGAACGAACGTCTCTCAAGATGCAAAAATCTGAGAATTAGTGTGTGAGAAAGCCGTAATTCACCTAGCTTGATGGGAACCCAAACTTCTTTTTAAGTTGCAAACTCCACTCATAAAATTATATGGGGAGTTACTGAGCTCCAACTCGATTTTACAGTGAAAACTGCAGGAACTTCAAAACCGCCACTAGAAAACAGACTGAGAAACCACAGCAAAACAGTTTCTCCTGCAACCTTTTCCATTTGTGTTAGACGATACGAACGTTTCTTCTCACACATGCTCATTTTGTGAGAGATGAGTGTGTGTGAAAGCCGGCCCTTCACTAGCTTCTTGGGAACACACAATTTTCTTTTCATTTTCAAACTACAGTCCATAACATATATATGGGAAGATACCTGCTCCAACTCGGTTTTTACAGTGCAAACCTGCAGGAACTTCAAACCGCCACTAGGAAAAAGTCTGAGAAACCACAGTAAAATTTTTTCCCTGCAACTAGATTCCTTATATGCTTGGATGAAAGAACGTCTCTACACAATGCTCAGTCCTGATATATATGTGTGTTTGAAAGGCGTCCTTCAACTAGCTTGTTAGGAACACCAAGATTCTTTTCAGTAGCAAACTACAGTAAATACATATATATGTTGCGGTACTAGCTCCAACTCGGTTTTACAGTGAAAACTGCAGGAACTTCAAACCCGCGCTTGGAAAAAGGCTGAGATACCACAATAATATTTTCTCCTGCAACCCGTTCCATTTGTGCTGGATGAACGAACGTCTTTCCACATGTTCATTTCTGAAAGATATGTGTGTGTGAAAGCCGTTCTTCTCCTACCTTGTTGGGAACACAAAGTTTCTTTTCAGTTGCAAACTACAATCCATACATATATAAGGGGAGGTAATAGCTCAAAATCTGTTTTACAGTGAAAAGTGCAGGAACTAAAACAAGCACTGGGAAACAGACTGAGAAACAGAGTAAAAGTTCTCCTGCAAATTTTTCCATTTGTGCTATGTGAACGAATGTCTCTCAAGATGAAAGATCTGAGAATTTAGTGTGTTTTAAAGCCTTAATTCACCTTGCTTGTTAGGAAACCAAACTTCCTTTTAAGATGCAAACTACACTCCATACAATCATGTGGATAGTTACTAGCTCCAACTCGATTTTACAGTGAAAACTGCAGGAACTTCAAACCGCCACTAGGAATCAGACTGAGAAACCACATAAAAAGTTTCTCCTGCAAACTTTTCCATTTGTGCTAGATGAACGAACGTCTCTCCACATGCTCATGTGTGAGAGTTGAGTGTGTGTGAAAGCCGTCCTTCACTAGCTTCTTGGGAACACAAAGTTTCTTTTCATTTTCAAACTACAATCCATACATATATATGGGAAGATACCTGCTCCAACTCGGTTTTACAGTGAAAACTGCAGGAATTTCAAACCAGCACTAAGAAACAGACTGAGGAACCGCAGTAAATCTTTCCCCTGCAACTCGTTCCACTTGTGCTAGATGAGCGATAGTCAATCCACATGCTCAGTTATGAGAGATAAGGGTGTGTGAAAGCCGTCCTTCACTAGCTTCTTGGGAACACAAAGTTTCTTTTCATTTTCAAACTACAATCCATACATATATATGGGAAGATACCTGCTCCAACTCGGTTTTACAGTGAAAACTGCAGGAACTTCAAACCGGCACTAGGAAAAAGACTGAGAAACCAGAATAAAAGTTTCTAATGCAACCCGTTCCATTTGTGCTAGATGAACGAAAGTCTCTCCACATGCTCAGTTCTGAGAGAAAAGTGTGTATTAAATCCGTTCTTAACCTAGCTTTTTGGGAACGCAAAGTTTCTTTTCAATTGCAAACTAAACACCAAACTTATATACGGGAAGGTACTAGCTCCAATTCGTTTTTTCAGTGAAAACTGCAGGAACTTCAATCCGACACTAGGAAACAGACTGAGAAACCAGAGTCAAATTTTATCTTGAAAACCGTTCCATTTTTGCTAGATGAACGAACCTCTCTCAAGATGCAAACATCTGAGTATTTAGTGTGTATTAAAGCCTTCATTCACCTTGCTTTTTAGGAAAACAAACTTCCTTTTAAGTTGCAAACTACACTCCATACATATAAAAGGGGAGGTACAAGCTCCAACTCGGTTTTACAGTGAAAACTGCAGGAACTTCAAACCTTAACTAGGAAACAGAATGAGAAACCACAATAAAATTTTTTCCTGTAACACGTTCCTTTTGTGCTGGATGAACGAACATTTCTCCACATGCTCAGTTCTGAGAGATAAGTGTGTGTGAAAGCCGTATTTCACCTAGCTGTTGGGAACACAAAGTTTCTTTTCAGTGGAAACTACACTCCATACATATATATGGGGAGGTAATAGCTCCAAATCGATTTTACAGTGAAAACTGCAGGAACATCAAACCGGCAGTAAGAAAAAGACTGAGATACCAGAATAAAAGTTTCTCCTGCAACCCGTTCCATTTGTGCTGGATGAACGAACGCCTCTCCACATGCTCAGTTCTGAGAGATTAGTGTGTGTGAGAGCCGTCTTTCTCCTAGCTTCTTAGGAACACCAAGTTTCTTTTCTGTAGCCAACTACACTAAATTCATATATATGTTGAAGTACTAGCTCCAACTCGGTTTTACAGTGAAAACTGCACGAAATTCAAACCGGCACTAGGAAACAGACAGAACCCAGAATAAAAGTTTCTACTGCAAACCGTTCCTTTAGTGCTAGATGAACGAACATCTCTCCACATGCTCATTTCTGAGAGATAAGTGTGTGTGAAATCCGTCCTTCACCTAGCTGTTTGGGAACACAAATTTTCTTTTAAGTTGCAAACTACACACCATACATATATATGGGGAGTTACTAGCTCCAACTCTTTTTTACAGTGAAAACTGCAGGAACTTCAAACCGGCACTGGGAAAGAGACTGAGAAACCAGAGTAAAATTTCTTCTGCAACCTTTACCATTTGTGCTAGATGAAAGAACGTCTCACAACATGCTCAGTTCTGAGAGATAAGAGTGTGTTTAATCCGTCCTTCACCTAGCTTTTTGTGAACACACAGTTTCTTTTAAGTTGCAAATTACAAACCATACATATATATGGGTAGGTACTTAGCTCCAACACGGTTTTACAGTGAAAACTGCAGGAAATTCAAACCGGCACTAGGAAACAGACTGAGAAACCAGAGTCAAAGTTATCTTGCAAACCATTCCATCTGTGCTGGATGAACGAACGTCTCTCAAGATGCAAAATCTGAGAATTTAGTGTGTTTGAAAGCCGTAAATCAACTAGCTTGTTGGGAACACAAACTTCCTTTTAAGTTGCAAACTACACTCCATACAATTATATGGGGAGTTACTAGCTCCAACTCGGTTTTACAGTGAAAACTGCAGGAACTTCAAACCGCCACTAGGAAACAGACTGGGAAACCACACAAAAAGTTTCTCCTGCAACACGTTCCATTTGTGCTGGATGAAAGAACGTCTCCCCAAATGCTCAGTTCTGAGAGATAATTGTGTGAATGCCGTACTTCACCTAGCTTGTTAGGAAAACCAAGGTTCTTTTCTGTAGCAAACTACACTAAATTCATATATATGTTGAGGTACTAG
>NW_022588329.1:0-17472 GCF_009834535.1 Camelus ferus | reverse complement strand
TGGAATACTAAACAGAAGAGAGGTGAGAGCAGACAGCAGAGATTTGGAAATCGTTATCAGGACACAGGAGACGGGAGATTTTGAAATAGTTATGAGGAGAGAGGATAGAGGAGAGATTTAGAAGCAATTATGCGGATAGAGGAGGAGAGATTTGTAAACATGTGAGGAGACAGTAGAGATTTTGGAATACTTATGAGGAGGGAGTGATAGCACAGAAGAGATATTTGGAAAGCGTTATGAGAACATAATGGAGAGCTCAAATTAATTAAAACGAGACTGAGAGGACAAAATTGGAACTCATTATGAGGAGTAAGGACAGTTGGAAATCGTTCAGAGGACACAGCACAGGAGAGATTTAGAAATACTTATAAGGAGACAGGAGAAAGAGATATTATTAAGTATTTATGACAAGAGAGCATACAGGAGAGCTTTAGAATTAGTTATGAGGAAAGAGGAGGAGAGATGTATAAACATTTGTGAGGAGACAGTAGGATTTTGGAATAGTTAGGCTTAGAGAGGGATAGCACAGAAGAGAGATTCCGAAATCGTTATCAGGAGATAGAGATTTGGAAATCGATATGAGGATATAGCAGGAGATATCTCAAATTAATTAAGAGGAGAGATTGGAAATCGTTATGAGGAGAGGTTAGAGGAAAGATTTAGAATTCATTATGTGGAGATAGGATGAGAGATCTGGAAACAGTTGTGAGGTGAGAGGAGAGACTGTGGAATACTAAAGAGAAGAGAGGTGAGAGCAGAGAGGAGAGTTTCGGGAATCCTTGTGAACAGATAGGACAGATTTGGAAATCGTTATCAGGACACAGGAGAGGGCAGTTTTCAAAATAGTTATCAGGAGAAAGGGTAGAGGAGAGATTTAGAAGAAATTATGCAGAGAGGACGAGAGATTTGTAAACATTTGTGAGGAGACAGCAGAGATGTTGGAATACTTATGACGAGGGAGGTGATAGCACAGAAAAGAGATTGGAAATCGTTATGAGGAGATAGGAGGAGAGAACTCAAATTAATTATGAGGAGAGATGAGACAGGTGAGATTTGGAAATCGTTCTGAGGAGAGATGAGAAAAGAGATACAAGGAAAGATTTATGAGCAGTGAGGATAGAGGAAAGATTTACAATTTATTATGTGGAGATAGGATGAGAGATTTCAAAACAGTGGTGAGGTGAGGGGAGAGATTGTGGAATACAAAAGAGAAGAGAAGTGAGAGCAGAGAGGACAGTTTTGGGAATCCTTGTGAGCAGATAGGAGAGATTTGGAAATCGTTATCAGGACGCAGGAGACGGGAGATTTTGAAATAGTTATGAGGAGAGAGGATAGAGGAGAGATTTAGAAGCAATTATGCGGATAGAGGAGGAGAGATTTGTAAACATTTGTGAGGAGATAGTAGAGATTTTGGAATACTTATGAGGAGGGAGGTGATAGCACAGAAGAGATATTTGGAAATCGTTATGAGAATATACTGGAGAGCTGAAATTAATTAAAATGAGACATGAGAGGTCAAAATTGGAACTCATTATGAGGAGTAAGGAGAGTTGGAAATCGTTCAGAGGACACAGCACAGGAGAGATTTAGAAATACTTATAAGGAGACAGGAGAAAAGAGATATTATTAAGTATTTATGACAAGAGAGCATACAGGAGAGCTTTAGAATTAGTTATGCGGAAAGAGGAGGAGAGATGTGTAAACATTTGTGAGGAGACAGTAGGTATTTTGGAATACTTAGGCTTACAGAGGGGATAGCACAGAAGAGAGATTCCGAAATCGTTATCACGAGATCGAGATTTGGAAATCGATATGAGGATATAGCAGGAGATATCTCAAATTAATTAAGAGGAGAGATTTGGAAATCGTTATGAGAGAGAGGTTAGAGGAAAGATTTAGAATTCATTATGTGGAGATAGGATGAGAGATCTGGAAACAGTTGTGAGGTGAGAGGAGAGACTGTGGAATACTAAACAGAAGAGAGGTGAGAGCAGAGAGCAGAGATTTGGAAATCGTTATCAGGACACAGGAGATGGGAGATTTCGAAATGGTCATGAGGACAGAGGAGACGAGATGAAAGGAAATAGTTATGAGAAGAGAGGAGAAAAGACATATTGGTAAAAATTTCCGAGCACAGCGGATAGAGGAAAGATTTAGAATTCATTCTGCGGAGAGAGGAGGAGAGAGTTTTAAAGATTTGTCAGGAGACAGTAGGTATTTTGGAATACTTAGGCGTAGAGAGGGGATAGCACAGAAGAGAGATTCCGAAATCGTTATCAGCAGATAGAGATTTGGAAATCGTTATGAGGATATACGAAGAGACATTTCAAATTAACTAAGAGAGAGGTGAGAGGCGAGAGATTCGGAAATAATTATGAGGAGAAAGGAGAGATTTGGAAATCGTTATGAGGAGAGAGGTTACAGGAAAGATTTAGAATCAATTATGTGGAGATAGGATGAGCGATCTGGAAACAGTTGTGAGGAGAGGGGAGAGAATGTGAATACTAAAGAGAAGAGAGGTGAGAGCAGAGAGGAAAGTTTCAGGAATCCTTGTGAGCACATAGGAGAGATTTGGAAATCGTTATCAGGACACAGGAGAGGGCAGTTTTCAAAATAGTTATCAGGAGAAAGGGTAGAGGAGAGATTTAGAAGAAATTATGCAGAGAGGACGAGAGATTTGTAAACATTTGTGAGGAGACAGCAGAGATGTTGGAATACTTATGACGAGGGAGGTGATAGCACAGAAAAGAGATTTGGAAATCGTTATGAGGAGATAGGAGGAGAGAACTCAAATTAATTATGAGGAGAGATGAGACAGGAGAGATTTGGAAATCGTTCTGAGGAGAGATGAGAAAAGAGATACAAGGAAAGATTTATGAGCAGTGAGGATAGAGGAAAGATTTACAATTTATTATGTGGAGATAGGATGAGAGATTTCAAAACAGTGGTGAGGTGAGGGGAGAGATTGTGGAATACAAAAGAGAAGAGAAGTGAGAGCAGAGAGGACAGTTTTGGGAATCCTTGTGAGCAGATAGGAGAGATTTGGAAATCGTTATCAGGACGCAGGAGACAGGAGATTTTGAAATAGTTAGGAGAGAGGATAGAGGAGAGATTTAGAAGCAATTATGCGGATAGAGGAGGAGAGAGTTTTACACATTTCTCAGGAGACAGTAGAGATTTTGGAATACGTAGGATTAGAGGGGATAGCACAGAAGAGATACGAAATCGTTATCAGCAGATAGAGATTTGGAAATAGTTATGAGGATATAGGAGGAGAGATCTCAAATTAATTGAGAGGAGAGATTTCGAAATAGTTATGAGGAGAGAGGATAGACGAGAGATTTAGAAGCAATTATGCGGACAGAGGAGGAGAGATCTGTAAACATTTGTGTGGAGACAGTAGAGGTTTTGGAATACTTATGAGGAGGGAGGTGATAGCACAAAAGAGATATTTGGAAATCGTTATGAGAAGATAATGGAGAGCTCAAATTAATTAAAACGAGACATGAGAGGACAAAATTGGAAATCATTATGAAGAGAAAGGAGAGATTTGGAAATCGTTATCAGGACACAGGAGATGGGAGATTTCGAAATGGTCATGAGGACAGAGGAGACGAGATGAAAGGAAATAGTTATGAGGAGAGAGGAGAAAAGACATATTGGTAAAAATTTCCGAGCACAGCGGTAGAGGAAAGATTTAAAATTAATTCTGCGGAGAGAGGAGGAGAGAGTTTTAAAGATTTGGCAGGAGACATTAGGTATTTTGGAATACTTAGGCGTAGAGAGGGGATAGCACAGAAGAGAGATATGAAATCGTTATCAGGAGATAGAAATTTGGAAATAGATATGAGCATATAGGAGGAGACATCTCAAATTAATTAAGAGGAGAGATTGGCAAATCACTATGAGGAGATAGGTTAGAGGAAAGATTTAGAATTCATTATGTGGAGATAGGATGAGAGATCTGGAAACAGTTGTGAGGTGAGAGGAGAGACTGTGGAATACTAAACAGAAGAGAGGTGAGAGCAGACAGCAGAGATTTGGAAATCGTTATCAGGACACAGGAGACGGGAGATTTTGAAATAGTTATGAGGAGAGAGGATAGAGGAGATTTAGAAGCAATTATGCGGATAGAGGAGGAGAGATTTGTAAACATGTGAGGAGACAGTAGAGATTTTGGAATACTTATGAGGAGGGAGGTGATAGCACAGAAGAGATATTTGGAAAGCGTTATGAGAACATAATGGAGAGCTCAAATTAATTAAAACGAGACATGAGAGGACAAAATTGGAACTCATTATGAGGAGTAAGGACAGTTGGAAATCGTTCAGAGGACACAGCACAGGAGAGATTTAGAAATACTTATAAGGAGACAGGAGAAAAGAGATATTATTAAGTATTTATGACAAGAGAGCATACAGGAGAGCTTTAGAATTAGTTATGAGGAAAGAGGAGGAGAGATGTATAAACATTTGTGAGGAGACAGTAGGATTTTGGAATAGTTAGGCTTAGAGAGGGGATAGCACAGAAGAGAGATTCCGAAATCGTTATCAGGAGATAGAGATTTGGAAATCGATATGAGGATATAGCAGGAGATATCTCAAATTAATTAAGAGGAGAGATTTGGAAATCGTTATGAGGAGAGAGGTTAGAGGAAAGATTTAGAATTCATTATGTGGAGATAGGATGAGAGATCTGGAAACAGTTGTGAGGTGAGAGGAGAGACTGTGGAATACTAAAGAGAAGAGAGGTGAGAGCAGAGAGGAGAGTTTCGGGAATCCTTGTGAACAGATAGGACAGATTTGGAAATCGTTATCAGGACACAGGAGAGGGCAGTTTTCAAAATAGTTATCAGGAGAAAGGGTAGAGGAGAGATTTAGAAGAAATTATGCAGAGAGGACGAGAGATTTGTAAACATTTGTGAGGAGACAGCAGAGATGTTGGAATACTTATGACGAGGGAGGTGATAGCACAGAAAAGAGATTTGGAAATCGTTATGAGGAGATAGGAGGAGAGAACTCAAATTAATTATGAGGAGAGATGAGACAGGTGAGATTTGGAAATCGTTCTGAGGAGAGATGAGAAAAGAGATACAAGGAAAGATTTATGAGCAGTGAGGATAGAGGAAAGATTTACAATTTATTATGTGGAGATAGGATGAGAGATTTCAAAACAGTGGTGAGGTGAGGGGAGAGATTGTGGAATACAAAAGAGAAGAGAAGTGAGAGCAGAGAGGACAGTTTTGGGAATCCTTGTGAGCAGATAGGAGAGATTTGGAAATCGTTATCAGGACGCAGGAGACGGGAGATTTTGAAATAGTTATGAGGAGAGAGGATAGAGGAGAGATTTAGAAGCAATTATGCGGATAGAGGAGGAGAGATTTGTAAACATTTGTGAGGAGATAGTAGAGATTTTGGAATACTTATGAGGAGGGAGGTGATAGCACAGAAGAGATATTTGGAAATCGTTATGAGAATATACTGGAGAGCTGAAATTAATTAAAATGAGACATGAGAGGTCAAAATTGGAACTCATTATGAGGAGTAAGGAGAGTTGGAAATCGTTCAGAGGACACAGCACAGGAGAGATTTAGAAATACTTATAAGGAGACAGGAGAAAAGAGATATTATTAAGTATTTATGACAAGAGAGCATACAGGAGAGCTTTAGAATTAGTTATGCGGAAAGAGGAGGAGATGTGTAAACATTTGTGAGGAGACAGTAGGTATTTTGGAATACTTAGGCTTACAGAGGGCACAGAAGAGAGATTCCGAAATCGTTATCAGAGATCGAGATTTGGAAATCGATATGAGGATATAGCAGGAGATATCTCAAATTAATTAAGAGGAGAGATTTGGAAATCGTTATGAGGAGAGAGGTTAGAGGAAAGATTTAGAATTCATTATGTGGAGATAGGATGAGAGATCTGGAAACAGTTGTGAGGTGAGAGGAGAGACTGTGGAATACTAAACAGAAGAGAGGTGAGAGCAGAGAGCAGAGATTTGGAAATCGTTATCAGGACACAGGAGATGGGAGATTTCGAAATGGTCATGAGGACAGAGGAGACGAGATGAAAGGAAATAGTTATGAGAAGAGAGGAGAAAAGACATATTGGTAAAAATTTCCGAGCACAGCGGATAGAGGAAAGATTTAGAATTCATTCTGCGGAGAGAGGAGGAGAGAGTTTTAAAGATTTGTCAGGAGACAGTAGGTATTTTGGAATACTTAGGCGTAGAGAGGGGATAGCACAGAAGAGAGATTCCGAAATCGTTATCAGCAGATAGAGATTTGGAAATCGTTATGAGGATATACGAAGACATTCAAATTAACTAAGAGGAGAGGTGAGAGGCGAGAGATTCGGAAATAATTGAGGAGAAAGGAGAGATTTGGAAATCGTTATGAGGAGAGAGGTTACAGGAAAGATTTAGAATCAATTATGTGGAGATAGGATGCGATCTGGAAACAGTTGTGAGGAGAGGGGAGAGAATGTGCAATACTAAAGAGAAGAGAGGTGAGAGCAGAGAGGAAAGTTTCAGGAATCCTTGTGAGCACATAGGAGAGATTTGGAAATCGTTATCAGGACACAGGAGAGGGCAGTTTTCAAAATAGTTATCAGGAGAAAGGGTAGAGGAGAGATTTAGAAGAAATTATGCAGAGAGGACGAGAGATTTGTAAACATTTGTGAGGAGACAGCAGAGATGTTGGAATACTTATGACGAGGGAGGTGATAGCACAGAAAAGAGATTTGGAAATCGTTATGAGGAGATAGGAGGAGAGAACTCAAATTAATTATGAGGAGAGATGAGACAGGAGAGATTTGGAAATCGTTCTGAGGAGAGATGAGAAAAGAGATACAAGGAAAGATTTATGAGCAGTGAGGATAGAGGAAAGATTTACAATTTATTATGTGGAGATAGGATGAGAGATTTCAAAACAGTGGTGAGGTGAGGGGAGAGATTGTGGAATACAAAAGAGAAGAGAAGTGAGAGCAGAGAGGACAGTTTTGGGAATCCTTGTGAGCAGATAGGAGAGATTGGAAATCGTTATCAGGACGCAGGAGACGGAGATTTTGAAATAGTTAGGAAGAGGATAGAGGAGAGATTTAGAAGCAATTATGCGGATAGAGGAGGAGAGAGTTTTACACATTTCTCAGGAGACAGTAGAGATTTTGGAATACGTAGGATTAGAGAGGGGATAGCACAGAAGAGAGATACGAAATCGTTATCAGCAG
Source organism: Camelus ferus (assembly GCF_009834535.1). Lineage (NCBI taxonomy): Eukaryota > Metazoa > Chordata > Mammalia > Artiodactyla > Camelidae > Camelus > Camelus ferus. The sequence continues at coordinate 10,242 of NW_022588329.1, read as the reverse complement.
ATAGATTTGGAAATAGTTATGAGGATATAGGAGGAGAGATCTCAAATTAATTGAGAGGAGAGATTTCGAAATAGTTATGAGGAGAGATAGACGAGAGATTTAGAAGCAATTATGCGGACAGAGGAGGAGAGATCTGTAAACATTTGTGTGGAGACAGTAGAGGTTTTGGAATACTTATGAGGAGGGAGGTGATAGCACAAAGAGATATTTGGAAATCGTTATGAGATATAATGGAGAGCTCAAATTAATTAAAACGAGACATGAGAGGACAAAATTGGAAATCATTATGAAGAAAGGAGAGATTTGGAAATCGTTATCAGGACACAGGAGATGGGAGATTTCGAAATGGTCATGAGGACAGAGGACACGAGATGAAAGGAAAGTTATGAGAAGAGAGGAGAAAAGACATATTGGTAAAAATTTCCGAGCACAGCGGATAGAGGAAAGATTTAGAATTCATTCTGCGGAGAGAGGAGAGAGTTTTAAAGATTTGTCAGGAGACAGTAGGTATTTTGGAATACTTAGGCGTAGAGAGGGGATAGCACAGAAGAGAGATATGAAATCGTTATCAGCAGATAGAGATTTGGAAATCGTTATGAGGATATACGGAGACATCTCAAATTAATTAAGAGTAGAGGTGAGAGGCGAGAGATTCGGAAATAATTATGAGGAAAAGGAGAGATTTGGAAATCGTTATGAGGAGAGGTTAAGGAAAGATTTAGAATTAATTATGTGGAGATAGGATGAGCGATCTGGAAACAGTTGTGAGGAGAGGGGAGAGAATGTGCAATACTAAAGAAGAGAGGTGAGAGCAGAGAGAGTTCGGGAATCCTTGTGAACAGATAGAGAGATTTGGAAATCGTTATCAGGACACAGGAGGGGCAGATTTCAAAATAGTTATCAGGAGAAAGGGTAGAGAGATTTAGAAGAAATTATGCAGAGAGGACGAGAGATTTGTAAACATTTGTGAGGAACAGCAGAGATGTTGGAATACTTATGACGAGGAAGGTGATAGCACAGAAAAGAGATTTGGAAATCGTTATGAGGAGATAGGAGAGAGACTCAAATTAATTATGAGGAGAGATGAGACAGGAGAGATTTGGAAATCGTTCTGAGGAGATGAGAAAAGAGATACAAGGAAAGATTTATGAGCAGTGAGGATAGAGGAAAGATTTACAATTTATTATGTGGAGATAGGATGAGAGATTTCAAAACAGTGGTGAGGTGAGGGGACAGATTGTGGAATACAAAAGAGAAGAGAAGTGAGAGCAGAGAGGACAGTTTTGGGAATCCTTGTGAGCAGATAGGAGAGATTTGGAAATCGTTATCAGGACGCAGGAGACGGGAGATTTTGAAATAGTTATGAGAGAGAGGATAGAGGAGAGATTTAGAAGCATTATGCGATAGAGGAGAGATTTGTAAACATTGAGGAGACAGTAGAGATTTTGGAATAATTATGAGGTGGGAGGTGATAGCACAGAAGATATTTGGAAAGCGTTATGAGAACATAATGGAGAGCTCAATTAATTAAAACGAGACATGAGAGGACAAAATTGGAACTCATTATGAGGAGTAAGGAGAGTTGGAAATCGTTCAGAGGCACAGCACAGGAGAGATTTAGAAATACTTATAAGGAGACAGGAGAAAAGAGATATTATTAAGTATTTATGACAAGAGAGCATACAGGAGAGCTTTAGAATTAGTTATGCGGAAAGAGGAGGAGAGATGTGTAAACATTTGTGAGGAGACAGTAGTATTTTGGAATACTTAGGCTTAGAGAGGGGATAGCACAGAAGAGAGATTCCGAAATCGTTTCAGGAGATAGATTTGGAAATCGATATGAGGATATAGCAGGAGATATCTCAAATTAATAAGAGGAGAGATTTGGAAATCGTTATGAGGAGAGAGTTAGAGGAAAGATTTAGAATTCATTATGTGGAGATAGGATGAGAGATCTGGAAACAGTTGTGAGGTGAGAGGAGAGACTGTGGAATACTAAACAGAAGAGAGGTGAGAGCAGAGAGCAAGATTTTGAAATCGTTATCAGGACACAGGAGATGGGAGATTTCGAAATGGTCATGAGGACAGAGGACACGAGATGAAAGGAAATAGTTATGAGAAGAGAGGAGAAAAGACATATTGGTAAAGATTTCCGAGCACAGCGGATAGAGGAAAGATTTAGAATTCATTCTGCGGAGAGGAGGAGAGAGTTTTAAAGATTTGTCAGGAACAGTAGGTATTTTGGAATACTTAGGCGTAGAGAGGGGATAGCACAGAAGAGAGATTCCGAAATCGTTATCAGGAGATAGAGATTTGGAAATCGATATGAGGATATAGCAGGAGATATCTCAAATTAATTAAGAGGAGAGATTTGGAAATCGTTATGAGGAGAGAGGTTAGAGGAAAGATTTAGAATTCATTATGTGGAGATAGGATGAGAGATCTGGAAACAGTTGTGAGGTGAGAGGAGAGACTGTGGAATACTAAACAGAAGAGAGGTGAAGCAGAGAGCAGAGATTTTGAAATCGTTATCAGGACACAGGAGATGGGAGATTTCGAAATGGTCATGAGGACAGACACGAGATGAAAGGAAATAGTTATGAGAAGAGAGGAGAAAAGACATTGGTAAGATTTCCGAGCACAGCGGATAGAGGAAAGATTTAGAATTCATTCTGCGGAGAGGAGGAGAGAGTTTTAAAAGATTTGTCAGGAGACAGTAGGTATTTTGGAATACTTAGGCGTAGAGAGGGGATAGCACAGAAGAGAGATTCCGAAATCGTTATCAGGAGATAGAGATTTGGAAATCGATATGAGGATATAGCAGGAGATATCTCAAATTAATTAAGAGGAGAGATTTGGAAATCGTTATGAGAGAGAGGTTAGAGGAAAGATTTAGAATTCATTATGTGGAGATAGGATGAGAGATCTGGAAACAGTTGTGAGGTGAGAGGAGACTGTGGAATACTAAACAGAAGAGAGGTGAGAGCAGAGAGCAGAGATTTTGAAATCGTTATCAGGACACAGGAGATGGAGATTTCGAAATGGTCATGAGGACAGAGGACACGAGATGAAAGGAATAGTTATGAGAAGAGAGGAGAAAAGACATATTGGTAAAGATTTCCGAGCACAGCGGATAGAGGAAAGATTTAGAATTCATCTGCGGAGAGAGGAGGAGAGAGTTTTAAAGATTTGTCAGGAGACAGTAGGTATTTTGGAATACTTAGGCGTAGAGAGGGGATAGCACAGAAGAGAGATTCCGAAATCGTTATCAGCAGATAGAGATTTGGAAATCGTTATGAGGATATTCGAGGAATCTCAAATTAATTAAGAGAGAGGTGAGAGGCGAGAGATTCGGAAATAATGATGAGAGAAAGGAGAGATTTGGAAATCGTATGAGGCGAGAGGTTACAGGAAAGATTTAGAATTAATTATGTGGAGATAGGATGAGCGATCTGGAAACAGTTGTGAGGAGAGGGGAGAGAATGTGCAATACTAAAGAGAAGAGAGGTGAGAGCAGAGAGGAAGTTCGGGAATCCTTGTGAACAGATAGGAGAGATTTGGAAATCGTTATCAGGACACAGGAGAGGGCAGTTTTCAAAATTTATCAGGAGAAGGGTTGAGGAGAGATTTAGAAGAAATTATGCAGAGAAGACGAGAGATTTGTAAACATTTGTGAGGAGACAGCAGAGATGTTGGAATACTTATGAACGAGGGAGGTGATAGCACAGAAAAGAGATTTGGAAATCGTTATGAGGAGATAGGGGAAGAACTCAAATTAATTATGAGGAGAGATGAGACAGGAGAGATTTGGAAATCGTTCTGAGAGAGATGAGAAAAGAGATACAAGGAAAGATTTATGAGCAGTGAGGATAGAGGAAAGATTACAATTTATTATGTGGAGATAGGATGAGAGATTTCAAAACAGTGGTGAGTGAGGGGACAGATTGTGGAATACAAAAGAGAAGAGAAGTGAGAGCAGAGGACATTTTTGGGAATCCTTGTGAGCAGATAGAGATTTGGAAATCGTTATCAGGATGAGACGGGAGATTTTGAAATAGTTATGAGGAGAGAGGATAGAGGAGAGATTTAGAAGCAATTATGCGGATAGAGGAGAGAGATTTGTAAACATTTGTGAGGAGATAGTAGAGATTTTGGAATACTTATGAGGAGGGAGGTGATAGCACAGAAGAGATATTTGGAAATCGTTATGAGAAGATACTGGAGAGCTCAAATTAATTAAAATGAGACATGAGAGGACAAAATTGGAACTCATTATGAGGAGTAAGGAGAGTTGGAAATCGTTCAGAGGACACAGCACAGGAGAGATTTAGAAATACTTATAAGGAGACAGGAGAAAGAGATATTATTAAGTATTTATGACAAGAGAGCATACAGGAGAGCTTTAGAATTAGTTATGCGGAAAGAGGAGGAGAGATGTGTAAACATTTGTGAGGAGACAGTAGGTATTTGGAATACTTAGGCTTAGAGAGGGGATAGCACAGAAGAGAGATTCCGAAATCGTTATCAGGAGATAGAGATTTGGAAATCGATATGAGGATATAGCAGGAGATATCTCAAATTAATTAAGAGAGATTTGGAAATCGTTATGAGGAGAGGTTAGAGGAAAGATTTAGAATTCATTATGTGGAGATAGGATGAGAGATCTGGAAACAGTTGTGAGGTGAGAGAGACTGTGGGATACTAAACAGAAGAGAGGTGAGCAGAGAGCAGAGATTTTGAAATTTGAAATCGTTATCAGGACACAGGAGATGGGAGATTTCGAAATGGTCATGAGGACAGAGGACACGAGATGAAGGTAAAGTTATGAGAAGAGAGGAGAAAAGACATATTGGTAAAAATTTCCGAGCACAGCGGATAGAGGAAAGATTTAGAATTCATTCTGCGGAGAGAGGAGGAGAGAGTTTAAAGATTTGTCAGGAGACAGTAGGTATTTTGGAATACTTAGGCGTAGAGAGGGGATAGCACAGAAGAGAGATTCCGAAATCGTTATCAGCAGATAGAGATTTGGAAATCGTTATGAGGATATACGAGGAGACATCTGAAACATTAATTAAGAGGAGAGGTGAGAGGCGAGAGATTCGGAAATAATGATGAGGAGAAAAGAGATTTGGAAATCGTTATGAGGAGAGAGGTTACAGGAAAGATTTAGAATTAATTATGTGGAGATAGGATGAGCGATCTGGAAACAGTTGTGAGGAGAGGGGAGAGAATGTGCAATACTAAAGAGAAGAGAGGTGAGAGCAGAGAGGAAAGTTTCAGGAATCCTTGTGAGCACATAGGAGAGATTTGGAAATCGTTATCAGGAACAGGAGAGGGCAGATTTCAAATACTTATCAGGAGAAAGGGTAGAGGAGAGATTTAGAAGAAATTATGCAGAGAGAGGACGAGAGATTTGTAAACATTTGTGAGGAGACAGCAGAGATGTTGGAATACTTATGACGAGGGAGGTGATAGCACAAAAGAGATATTTGGAAATCGTTATGAGGAGATAGGAGAGAACTCAAATTAATTATGAGGAGAGATGAGACAGGAGAGATTTGGAAATCGTTCTGACGAGATGAGAAAAGAGATACAAGGAAAGATTTATGAGCAGTGAGGATAGAGGAAAGATTTACAATTTAATATGTGGAGATAGGATGAGAGATTTCAAAACAGTGGTGAGGTGAGGGGAGAGATGTGGAATACAAAGAGAAGAGAAGTGAGAGCAGAGAGACAGTTTTGGGAATCCTTGTGAGCAGATAGGAGAGATTTGGAAATCGTTATCAGGACGCAGGAGACGGGAGATTTTGAAATAGTTATGAGGAGAGAGGATAGAGGAGAGATTTAGAAGCAATTATGCGGATAGAGGAGGAGAGATTGTAAACATTTGTGAGGAGACAGTAGAGATTTTGGAATACTTATGAGGAGGGAGGTGATAGCACAGAAGAGATATTTGGAAAGCGTTATGAGAACATAATGGAGAGCTCAAATTAATTAAAACGAGACATGAGAGGACAAAATTGGAACTCATTATGAGGAGTAGGAGAGTTGGAAATCGTTCAGAGGACACAGCACAGGAGAGATTTAGAAATACTTATAAGGAGACAGGAGAAAAGATATTATTAAGTATTTATGACAGAGAGCATACAGGAGAGCTTTAGAATTAGTATTCGGAAAGAGGAGAGATGTGTAACATTTGTGAGGAGAACAGTAGGTATTTTGGAATACTTAGGCTTACAGAGGGGATAGCACGAAGAGAGATTCCGAAATCGTTATCAGGAGATAGAGATTTGGAAATCGATATGAGGATATAGCAGGAGATATCTCAATTAATTAAGAGGAGATTTTGGAATCGTTATGAGGAGAGAGGTTAGAGGAAAGATTTAGAATTCATTATGTTGAGATAGGATGAGAGATCTGGAAACAGTTGTGAGGTGAGGAGAGACTGTGGGATACTAAACAGAAGAGAGGTGAGCAGAGAGCAGAGATTTTGAAATCGGTATCAGGACACAGGAGATGGGAGAATTCGAAATGGTCATGACAGAGGACACGAGATGAAAAGGTAATAGTTATGAGAAGAGGAAAAAGACATATTGGTAAAAATTCCGAGCACAGCGGATAGAGGAAGATTTCGAATTCATTCTGCGGAGAGAGGAGGAGAGAGTTTTAAAGATTTGTCAGAGACAGTTGTTTTGGAATACTTAGGCGTAGAGAGGGATAGCACAGAAGAGAGATTCCGAATCGTATCAGCAGATAGAGATTTGGAAATCGTTATAGAGATACGAGGAGACATCTGAATTAATTAAGAGGAGAGGTGAGAGGCGAGAGATTCGGAAATAATGATGAGAGAGAAAGGAGAGATTTGGAATCGTTATGAGGAGAAGGTTACAGGAAAGATTTAGAATTAATTATGTGGAGATGGATGAGCGATCTGGAAACAGTTGTGAGGAAGGGGAGAGAATGTGCAATACTAAAGAGAAGATAGGTGAGCAGATAGGAAAGTTTTCAGGAATCCTTGTGAGCACATAGGAAGATTTTGGAAATCGTTATCATACACAGATAGGGCAGATTTCAAATACTTATCAGGAGAAAGGGTAGAGGAGAGATTTAGAAGAAATTATGCAGAGAGAGGACTAGAGATTTGTAAACATTGGGAGGAGACAGCAGATGTTGGAATACTTATGACGAGGGAGGTGATAGCACAAAAGAGATATTTGGAAATCGTTATGAGGAGATAGGAGGAGAGAACTCAATTAATTATGAGGAGAGATGAGACAGAGAGATTTGGAAATCGTTCTGACGAAGATGAGAAAAGAGATACAAGGAAAGATTTATGAGCAGTGAGGATAGAGGAAAGATTTACAATTTAATATGTGGAGATAGGATGAGAGATTTCAAACATGGTGAGGTGAGGGGAGAGATTGTGGAATACAAAGAGAATAGAATGAGAGCAGAGAGGACAGTTTTGGGAATCCTTGTGCAGATAGGAGAGATTTGGAATCGTTATCAGGACGCAGAGACGGGAGATTTGAAATAGTTATGAGGAGAGAGATAGAGGAGAGATTTAGAAGCAATTATGCGGATAGAGGAGGAGAGATTTGTAAACATTTGTGAGGAACGTAGAGATTTTGGAATACTTTGAGGAGGAGTGATAGCACAGAAGAGATATTTGGAAAGCGTTTATGAGAACATAATGGAGAGCTCAATTAATTAAAACGAACATAGAGTACAAATTGGAACTCATTATGAGGAGGAAGTAGTTGGAATCGTTCAGAGGACACGCACAGGAAGAGATTTACAATACTTATCAGAGACAGGAAAAAGAGATATTATTAAGTATTTATGACAAGAGCATACAGGAGAGCTTTAGAATTAGTTATGCGGAAAGAGAGGAGATTGTAAACTTTGTGAGGAGACAGTAGGTATTTTGGAATAGTTAGGCTTAGAGAGGGGATAGCACAGAAAGAGATTCCGAAATCGTTATCAGAGATGAGATTTGGAAATCGATATGAGGATATAGAGAGATATCTCAAATTAATTAGAGGAGAGATTTGGAAATCGTTATGAGAGAGAGGTTAGAGGAAAGATTTAGAATTCATTATGTGGAGATAGGATGAGAGATCTGGAAACAGTTGTGAGGTGAGAGGAGAGACTGTGGAATACTAACAAAGAAGAGGTGAGAGCAGAGAGCAGAGATTTTTGAAAGTTATCAGACACATGGAGATGGGAGAGTTCGAAATGGTCATGAGGACAGAGGACACGATGATACGAAATAGTTATGAGAAGAGAGGAGAAAAGACATATTGGTAAAATTTCCGAGCACAGCGGATAGAGGAAGATTTAGAATTCATTCTGCGGGAGAGAGGAGAGTTTTAAAGATTTGTCAGGAGACAGTAGTATTTTGGAATACTTAGGCGTAGAGAGGGATAGCACAGAAGAGATTCCGAATCGTTATCAGCAGATAGAGATTTGGAAATCGTTATGAGGATATACGAGGAGACATCTCAAATTAATTAAGAGGAGGTAGAGGCGAGAGATTCGGAAATAATGATGATGAGAAAGGAGAGATTTGGAAATCGTTATGAGGAGAGAGGTTAGAGGAAGATGTATAATAATTAGTGGAGTTAGGATGAGCGATCTGGAAACATTTGTGAGAGAGTGGAGAGAATGTGGAAAACTAAAGAGAACAAGGTGAGAGCAGAGGACAGTTTTGGGAATCCTTGTGAGCACATAGGAGAGATTTGGAAATCGTTCAGAGGACAGCACAGGAGAGATTTTAGAATACTTCTGAGGACATAGAAAAGGGAGGTATTATTAAATATTTATGAAAAGAGATACAGGAGAGATTTACAATTAATTGCAGAAAGAGGAGGAGAGATGTGTAAACATTTGTGAGGAGACAGTAGGTATTTTGGAGGCTTAGTTGGAGAGATACACAGCACAGAAGAGATTCCGAAATCGTTATCAGGAGATAGAGATTTGGAAATCGATATGAGGATATAGCTGGAGATATCTCAAATTAATTAAGAGATAGTTTGGAAATCGTTATGAGGAGAGAGGTTAGAGGAAAGATTTAGAATTCATTATGTGGAGATAGGATGAGAGATCTGGAAACAGTTGTGAGGTGAGAGGAGAGACTGGAATACTAAACAGAAGAGAGGTGAGAGCAGAGAGCAGAGATTTTGAAATCGTTATCAGGACACAGGAGATGGGAGATTTCGAAATGGTCATGAGGACAGAGGACACGAGATGAAAAAATAGTTATGAGAAGAGAGGAGAAAAGACATATTGGTAAAAATTTCCGAGCACAGCGGATAGAGGAAAGATTTAGAATTCATTCTGCGTAGAGAGGAGGAGAGAGTTTTAAAGATTTGTCAGGAGACAGTAGGTATTTTGGAATACTTAGGCGTAGAGAGGGATAGCACAGAAGAGAGATCCGAAATCGTTATCAGCAGATAGAGATTTGGAAATCGTTATGAGGATATACGAGGAGACATCTCAAATTAATTAAGAGGAGAGGTGAGAGGCGAGAGATTCGGAAATAATTATGAGGAGAAAGGAGAGATTTGGAAATCGTTATGAGGAGAGAGGTTACAGGAAAGATTTAGAATTAATTATGTGGAGATAGGATGAGCGATCTGGAAACAGTTGTGAGGAGAGGGGAGAGAATGTGCAATACTAAAGAGAAGAGAGGTGAGAGCAGAGAGGAAGTTTCGGGAATCCTTGTGAACATAGGAGAGATTTGGAAATCGTTATCAGGACACAGGAGAGGGCAGTTTCAAAATAGTTATCAGGAGAAAGGGTAGAGGAGAGATTTAGAAGAAATTATGCAGAGAGGACGAGAGATTTGTAAACATTTGTGAGGAGACAGCAGAGATGTTGGAATACTTATGACGAGGGAGGTGATAGCACAGAAAAGAGATTTGGAAATCGTTATGAGGAGATAGGAGGAGAGAACTCAAATTAATTATGAGGAGAGATGAGACAGGAGAGATTTGGAAATCGTTCTGAGGAGAGATGAGAAAAGAGATACAAGGAAAGATTTATGAGCAGTGAGGATAGAGGAAAGATTTACAATTTATTATGTGGAGATAGGATGAGAGATTTCAAAACAGTGGTGAGGTGAGGGGACAGATTGTGGAATACAAAGAGAAGAGAAGTGAGAGCAGAGAGGACAGTTTTGGGAATCCTTGTGAGCAGATAGGAGAGATTTGGAAATCGTTATCAGGACGCAGGAGACGG
>NW_022588328.1:0-17510 GCF_009834535.1 Camelus ferus | reverse complement strand
GTGTGTGAAAGCCGTACTTCACCTAGCTTGTTGGGAACACAAAGTTTCTTTTCAGTTGCAACTCCATTCCACACATATATATGGGGAGGTACTTCACCAACTCGGTTTACAGTGTTAAAATGCAGGAATTTCAACCGGACTAGGAACCAGACTGAGAAAGCAGAGTAAAGTTCCTCCTGCAACCCGTTCCATTGGTGCTAGTTAAACGAACATCATCCACATGCTCAGGTCTGAGAGTTAAGTGTGTGTGAAGCCGTACTCACCTAACTTGTTGGGAGCACAAAGTCTCTTTCATTTTCAAACCCCATTCAATACATATATTGGGGAGGTACTAGCTCCAACTCGGTTTTAACAGTTAAAACTGCAGGAACTTCAAACCGGCACAGGAAACAGGACTGAGAAACCAGAGTAAAGTTTCTCCTGTAACCAGTTCTTTGGTGCTAGATGAACGAACGTCTCTCCACAAGCTAAGTTCAGAGAGATAATTGTGTGTGAAAGCCGAACTTTAACTTGCTTGTTGGGAACACAAAGATATTTTCAGTGTAAAATCCACTCCATAATATAAAAGGGGAGGTACTATCTCCAACTCGGTTTTACAATGAAAACTGCAGGAACATCAAACCGGAACTAGGAAACAGTTGAGAAACCAGAGTAAAAAATTTTCTCCTGCAACCCGTTCACTTTTCTCACATGAATGAACGCTCTCCACATGCTCAGATGTGAGAGATAAGTGTGTGTGAAGCTGTACTCACTTAGCTTGTGGGAACACAAAGTTTATTTTCAGTTGCAACTTCCACTCCATACATATATATGGGGAGGAATAACTCCAACTCAGGTTTTACAGTGAAAACTGCAGGAAATTCATACCGGCACTAGGAAAACAGACTGAGAATCCAGAGTAAAAGTTTCCCCTGCAACCCGTTCCCTTGGTGCTAGTGAACGAAACGCTCTACCACATGCCAGTTCTGAGAGAGAAGTGTGTGTAAAAGTCATACTTCACTAGCTTGTTGGGAACATAAAAGTTTCTTTTCAGTTGCAAAAATCCCTAAATACATATATATGGAGAGGTACTAGCTCCAACTCGGTTTTACAGTGAAAACTGCAGGAAATTCAAACCGGCATCGGAAACAGACTGAGAACCCAGAGAAAGCTTGTCCTGTAAACCGTTCCCTTGGTGCTAGGTGAACATCGTCTCTCCACAAGCTCAGATCTGAGAGATAAGTGGTGTGAAAGCCGTAAGTCAAAGAGATGTTGTGAACACAATGTATATTTTCATTGCAAAACCCCATTCCATACATATATATGGGGAGTTACGAGCACCAACTCGGTTTTACAGTGAAAAACTGCAGGAACTTCAAAACGGCACTAGCAAACAAACTGAGAAACCAGAGTATAATTTCCCTGCAAGCCGTTCCCCTGGTGCTAGGTGTACGAACGTCTTCTCCACAAGTTAGTTGTGAGAGTTAGTGTGTGTGAAAGCCGTCCTTCACCTAGCTTGTTGGGAACACAAAGTTTCTTTGTCAGTTGCAAACACCACTCCATACATATATATGGGGAGGTACTTACACCACTCGGTTTTTCCAGTGAATCGCAGGAACTTCAAACCGGCATAGAAAAATACTGAAACCCACAGTAAAGTTTCACCTGCAACCCTTTCCCGTGGTGATAGGTGAACGAACGTCTCTCCACATGCTCAGTTCTGAGAGATATGTGTGTGAAAGCCGTTCTTCCACCTAGTTTTTGGGATCCACAAAGTTTCTTTTCAGTTGCAAAAAACTCCATTACATACTTATGGGGAGGTACTAGCTCCAACTCGGTTTTACAGTGAAAATTGCAGGAACTTCAAACCGGCACTAGGAAACAGAGAGACACCAGAGTAAAAGTTTCTCCTGCTACCAGTTCCCTTGGTGCTAGATGAACGAAAGTCTCTCCACATGCTCAGTTCTGAGAGATAAGTGTGCGTGAAAGCGTCCTTCACCTAGCTTGTTGGGAACACAAAGTTTCTTTTCATTGCAAGCTCCCACTCCATACGGATATATGGGGAAGTTCTAGCACCAACTCTGTTTTACAGTGAAAACTGCAGAAACTTCAAAACCGGCACTAGGAAACAGACTTAGAAAAGAGTAAAAGTTTCCCCTGCATCCGTTCCCTTGGTGCTAGATGAACGAACGTCTCCACATGCTCAGTTCTGAGAGATAATTGTGTGTGAAAAGCCGTCCCTCAACTAGATTGTTGGGACACAAAGAAACTTTTGAGTTGCAAACTCCACTCCATACATATATATGGGGAAGTACTAGCTCCAACTCGGTTTTCCAGTGAAAAACTGCAGGAAACTTTAAACCGGCACTAGGAAACGACTGAGATCCCAGAGTAAAAGTTTCTCCTGCAAACCGTTCCCTTGATGCTAGATGAACGAATGTCTATCCACATGCTAAGTTCTGAGAGATAATGTGTGTGGAAGCCGTCCTTCACCTAAAATGTGGGAACACAAAGTTTCTTTCAGTTGCAAACTCCACTCCATAAATATATATGGGGAGGTACAAGCTCCAACTCGGTTTTACAGTGAAAAATGCGGGAAATTCAAAAAGGCACTAGGAACAAACTGAGATAACAGAGTAAATGTTTCTCCTGCAACCCGTTCCCCTTGGTGCTAGATGAACGAACGTCTCTCCACATGCTCAGTTCTGGAGAGTTAGTGTGGTGTGTGAAAACCGTCCTTCAACTAGCTTCTTGGGAACACATGTTTATTTTTAAATTGCCAAACCGCACTCCATACATAAAATAGGTGGAGGTACTAGCTCGAACTCGGTAATAAAGTGATAACTGCAGGAACTTCAAACCGGCACTAGGAAACAGACTGAGAAACCAGAGTTAAAAGTTTCGCCTGCAACCCATCCCTTGGTGCTAGGTGAACGAACGTCTCTCCACATGCTCAGTTCTGAGAGATAAGTGTGTTGTTAAAGCCGTCCTTCACCTATAATGTTGGGAACACAAAGTTTCTTTTCAGTTGCAAAATCCACTCCATACATATATATGGGGAGGTACTAGCTCCAACTCGATTTTACAGTGAAAACTGCAGGAAATTCAAACCGGCACTTGGAAACAGACTGAGAAGGCAGAGTAAAACTTTCTCCTGCAACACGTTCCCTCGGTGCTAGATGAACGAAAGTCTACCCACAAGCTTAATTCTGAGAGATAAGTGTGTTGAAAGCCGTTCTTCACCTAGCTTTTGGGAACACAAAGTTTCTTTTCAGTTGCAAACTCCACTCCATACATATATAGGGGAGGTACTAGCTCCAACGCTTTTTACCGTGAAAACTGCAGGAAATTGAATCCGGCACAAGGAAACAGACTGAGATACCAGAGTAAATGTTTCCCCTGCAATCCATTCCCTTGGTGCTAGGTGAACGAACGTCTCTCCACATGCTTATTTCTGAGACATAAGTGTGTGTGAAAGCCGTCCTTCACCTAGCGTGTTGGGAACACAATGTTTATGTTCAGTTGCAAACTCCACTCCATACATATATAGGGGGAATTACTAGCTCCAACTCGGTTTTACAGTGAAAACTGAAGGTAATTCAAACCGGCACTAGGAAACAGTCTGAGAACCCAGAGTAAAAGTTTGATCTACAACCCGTTCCCTTGGTGCTAGGTGAACGAACATCTCTCCACATGCTCAGTTGTGAGAGATAAGTGTGTGTGAAGCCGTACCTCACTTAGCTTGTTTGGAACAAAATGTTTATTTTCAGTTGCAAATTCCACTCCATACATATATTTGGGGAGGTAATAGCTCCAACTTTTTTTACAGTGAAAACTGCAGGAACTTCAAACCGGCACTAGGAAACAGACTGAGAAACCACAGTAAAATTTCTCCTGCAACCCGTTCCCTTGGTGCTAGGTGAACGAACGTCTCTCCACATGCTCAGTTCTGAGACATATGTGTGTGAAAGCCATTCTTCACCAAGCTTTTTGGGAACACAACGCTTATTTTCAATTGCAAACTCCACTCCATGCATATATAGGGAGAAGTACTAGATCCATCTCGGTTTTACAGTGAAAACTGCAGGAAATTAAAAACGGCACTAGGAAACAGACTGAGAAACCAGAGTAAAATTTTTCCTGCAACCAGTTCCCTTTGTGCTAGATTAACGAAGTCTCTCCAACATGCTCAGTTCTGAGAGATAAGTGTGTGTGAAAAGCCGTCCTCACCTAGCTTGTTGGGAACACAATGCTTATTTCAGTTGCAAACTCCACTCCATGCATATATAGGGGGAGGTACTAGATCCAACTTGGTTTTACAGTGAAAACTGCAGGAAATTCAAACCGGCAGTAGGAAACAGACTGAGAAACCAGAGTAAAAGTTTCTCCTGCAAACCCGTTCCTTTGGTGCTAGGTGAACGAACGTCTCTCCACATGCTCAGTTCTGAGAGAGAAGTGTGTGTGAAAGCCGTCCTTCATTTACAATGTTGTGAACTCAAGTTTCTTTTCAGTTGCAAACACCACTATATACATTTATATGGGGAGGTACTAGCTCCAACTCGATTTTACAGTGAAAACTGCAGGAAATTCAAACCGGCTCTAGGAAACAGACTGAGAAGGCAGAGTAAAAGTTTCTCCTGCAACCCGTTCCCTGGGTGCTAGATGAACGGAAGTCTATCCACAAGCTTAATTCTGAGAGGTAAGTGTGTGTGAAAGCCGTCCTTCACCTAGCTTTTTGGGAACACAAAGTTTCTTTTCAGTTGCAAATTCCACTCCATATATATAAAGGGGAGGTTCTAGCTCCAACTCATTTTTACCGTGAAAACTGCAGGAAATTGAAACCGGCACAAGGAAACAGACTGAGATACCAGAGTAAATGTTTCCCTGCAAACCGTTCCCTTGGTGCCAAGTGAACGAACGTCTCTCCACATGCTCATTTCTTTGAGATAAGTGTGTGTGAAAGCCGTCCTTCACCTAGCTTGTTGGGAACACAATGTTTATTTTCAGTTGCCAACTCCACTCCATACATACATAGGGGGAAGTACTAGCTCCAACTCGGTTTTCCAGTGAAAACTTCAGAAAATTCAAACCGGCACTAGGAAACAGACTGAGAAACCAGAGTAGAAGTTTCTCCTGCTACCAGTTCCCTTGGTGCTAGATGAACGAAAGTCTCTCCACATGCTCAGTTCTGAGAGATAAGTGTGTGTGAAAGCCGTCCTTCACCTAGCTTGTTGAGAACACAAGTTTCTTTTCAGTTGCAAACTCCACTCCATACATATATATGGGGAGGTAAAAGCTCCAACTCGGTTTTACAATGAAAACTGCAGGAACTTAAAAGCGGCATTGGAAACAGACTGAGATACCAGAGTAAAAGTTTCTCCTGCAACCCGTTCCCTTGGTGCTAGGTGAACGAACGTCTCCTCTCAAGCTTAGTTCTGAGAGATAAGTGTGTGTGAAAGCCGTTCTTCACCTAGCTTTTTGGGGACACAAAGTTTCTTTTCAGTTGCAAACTCCATTCCACACATATATATGGGGAGGTACTCTCACCAACTCGGTTTTACAGTGAAAACTGCAGGAATTTCAAACCGGCACTAGGAAACAGACTGAGAAAGCAGAGTAAAGTTCCTCCTGCAACCCGTTCCATTGGTGCTAGTTAAACGAACATCTATCCACATGCTCAGGTCTGAGAGTTAAGTGTGTGTGAAAGCCGTACTTCACCTAACTTGTTGGGAGAACAAAGTCTCTTTTCATTTTCAAACCCCATTCCATACATATATATGGGGAGGTACTAGCTCCAACTCGGTTTTACAGTTAAAACTGCAGGAACTTCAAACCGGCACAAGGAAACAGACTGAGAAACCAGAGTAAATGTTTCTCCTGTAACCAGTTCCTTTGGTGCTAGATGAACGAAAGTCTCTCCTCAAGCTAAGTTCAGAGAGATAATTGTGTGTGAAAGCCGAACTTAACTTGCTTGTTGGGAACACAAAGATATTTTTCAGTTGTAAAATCCACTCCATACATATAAAAGGGGAGGTACTATCTCCAACTCGGTTTTACAATGAAAACTGCAGGAACATCAAACCGGAACTAGGAAACAGTCTGAGAAACCAGAGTAAAATTTTCTCCTGCACCCGTTCACTTTTTGTCACATGAATGAACGTCTCTCCACATGCTCAGATGTGAGAGATAAGTGTGTGTGAAGCTGTACTTCACTTAGCTTGTTGGGAACACAAAGTTTATTTTCAGTTGCAACTTCCACTCCATACATATATATGGGGAGGTAATAACTCCAACTCGGTTTTACAGTGAAAACTGCAGGAAATTCATACCGGCACTAGGAAACAGACTGAGAATCCAGAGTAAAAGTTTCCCCTGCAACCCGTTCCCTTGGTGCTAGATGAACGAACGTCTCTCCACATGCTCAGTTCTGAGAGATAAGTGTGTGTGAAAGCCATACTTCACCTAGCTTGTTGGGAACACAAAGTTTCTTTTCAGTTGCAAAATCCACTACATACATATATATGGAGAGGTACTAGCTCCAACTCGGTTTTACAGTGAAAACTGCAGGAAATTCAAACCGGCACTAGGAAACAGACTGAGAACCCAGAGTAAAGCTTGACCTGTAAACCGTTCCCTTGGTGCTAGGTGAACATCGTCTCTCCACTAGCTCAGATCTGAGAGATAAGTGTGTGTGAAAGCCGTAAGTCAAATAGAATGTTGTGAACACAATGTATATTTTCAGTTGCAAACCCCATTCCATACATATATATGGGGAGTTACGAGCACCAACTCGGTTTTACAGTGAAAACTGCAGGAACTTCAAAACGGCACTAGCAAACAAACTGAGAAACCAGAGTATAATTTCCCTGCAAGCCGTTCCCCTGGTGCTAGGTGTACGAACGTCTCTCCACAAGCTTAGTTGTGAGAGATAAGTGTGTGTGAAAGCCGTCCTTCACCTAGCTTGTTGGGAACACAAAGTTTCTTTTCAGTTGCAAACACCACTCCATACATATATATGGGGAGGTACTTACACCAACTCGGTTTTCCAGTGAAATCTGCAGGAACTTCAAACCGGCACTAGGAAAAATACTGAGAACCCACAGTAAAAGTTTCACCTGCAACCCTTTCCCGTGGTGATAGGTGAACGAACGTCTCTCCACATGCTCAGTTCTGAGAGATATGTGTGTGAAAGCCGTTCTTCACCTAGATTTTTGGGATAACAAAGTTTCTTTTCAGTTGCAAATTCCACTCCATACATACTTATGGGGAGGTACTAGCTCCAACTCGGTTTTACAGTGAAAATTGCAGGAACTTCAAACCGGCACTAGGAAACAGACTGAGACACCAGAGTAAAAGTTTCTCCTGCTACCAGTTCCCTTGGTGCTAGATGAACGAAAGTCTCTCCACATGCTCAGTTCTGAGAGATAAGTGTGCGTGAAAGCCGTCCTTCACCTAGCTTGTTGGGAACACAAAGTTTCTTTTCATTTGCAAGCTCCACTCCATACGTATATATGGGGAAGTTCTAGCACCAACTCTGTTTTACAGTGAAAACTGCAGAAACTTCAAACCGGCACTAGAAACAGACTTAGAAACAGAGTAAAAGTTTCCCTGCATCCGTTTCCCTTGGTGCTAGATGAACGAACGTCTCTCCACATGCTCAGTTCTGAGAGATAATTGTGTGTGAAAAGCCGTCCCCTCAACTAGATTGTTGGGAACACAAAGAAACTTTTGAGTTGCAAACTCCACTCCATACATATATATGGGGAAGTACTAGCTCCAACTCGGTTTTCCAGGAAAACTGCAGGAACTTTAAACCGGGCACTAGGAAACAGACTGAGATCCCAGAGTAAAGTTTCTCTGCAAACCGTTCCCTTGATGCTAGATGAACGAATGTCTATCCACATGCTAAGTTCTGAGAGATAAGTGTGTGTGGAAGCCGTCTTCACCTAAAATGTTGGGAACACAAAGTTTCTTTTCAGTTGCAAACTCCACTCCATAAATATATATGGGGAGGTACAAGCTCCAACTCGGTTTTACAGTGAAAAATGCGGGAAATTCAAAAAGGCACTAGGAAACAAACTGAGATAACAGAGTAAATGTTTCTCCTGCAACCCGTTCCCTTGGTGCTAGATGAACGAACGTCTCTCCACATGCTCAGTTCTGAGAGATTAGTGTGTGTGAAAACCGTCCTTCAACTAGCTTCTTGGGAAACACATTGTTTATTTAAATTGCAAACCGCACTCCATACATAAATAGGTGGAGGTACTAGCTCGAACTCGGTAATAAAGTGATAACTGCAGGAACTTCAAACCGGCACTAGGAAACAGACTGAGAAACCAGAGTAAAAGTTTCGCCTGCAACCATTCCCTTGGTGCTAGGTGAACGAACTGTCTCTCCACATGCTCAGTTCTGAGAGATAAGTGTGTGTTAAAGCCGTCCTTCACCTATAATGTTGGGAACACAAAGTTTCTTTTCAGTTGCAAAATCCACTCCATATATATATATGGGGAGGTACTAGCTCCAACTCGATTTTACAGTGAAAACTGCAGGAAATTCAAACCGCACTTGGAAACAGACTGAGAAGGCAGAGTAAAAACTTTCTCCTGCAACACGTTCCCTCGGTGCTAGATGAACGAAAGTCTACCCACAAGCTTAATTCTGAGAGATAAGTGTGTGGTGAAAGCCGTTCTTCACCTAGCTTTTTGGGAACACAAAGATTCTTTCAGTTGCAAACTCCACTCCATACATATATAGGGGAGGTACTAGCTCCAATGCGTTTTTACCGTGAAAACTGCAGAAATTGAATCCGGCACAAGGAAACAGACTGAGATACCAGAGTAAATGTTTCCCCTGCAATCCGTTCCCTTGGTGCTAGGTGAACGAACGTCTCTCCACATGCTTATTTCTGAGACATAAGTGTGTGTGAAAGCCGTCCTTCACCTAGATTGTTTTGAACACAATGTTTATGTTCAGTTGCAAACTCCACTCCATACATATATAGGTGGAATTACTAGCTCCAACTCGGTTTTACAGTGAAAACTGAAGGTAATTCAAACCGGCACTAGGAAACAGTCTGAGAACCCAGAGTAAAAGTTTGATCTACAACCCGTTCCCTTGGTGCTAGGTGAACGAACATCTCTCCACATGCTCAGTTGTGAGAGATAAGTGTGTGTGAAGCCGTACCTCACTTAGCTTGTTTGGAACAAAATGTTTATTTTCAGTTGCAAATTCCACTCCATACATATATTAGGGGAGGTAATAGCTCCAACTTTTTTTACAGTGAAAACTGCAGGAACTTCAAACCGGCACTAGGAAACAGACTGAGAACCCACAGTAAAAATTTCTCCTGCAACCCGTTCCCTTGGTGCTAGGTGAACGAACGTCTCTCCACATGCTCAGTTCTGAGACATATGTGTGTGAAAGCCATTCTTCACCAAGCTTTTTGGGAACACAACGCTTATTTTCAATTGCAAACTCCACTCCATGCATATATAGGGAGAAGTACAAGATCCAACTCGGTTTTACAGTGAAAACTGCAGGAAATTAAAAACGGCACTAGGAAACAGACTGAGAAACCAGAGTAAAATTTTTCCTGCAACCAGTTCCCTTTGTGCTAGATGAACGAAAGTCTCTCCACATGCTCAGTTCTTAGAGATAAGTGTGTGTGAAAGCCGTCCTTCACCTAGCTTGTTGGGAACACAATGCTTATTTTCAGTTGCAAACTCCACTCCATGCATATATAGGGGGAGGTACTAGATCCAACTTGGTTTTACAGTGAAAACTGCAGGAAATTCAAACCGGCAGTAGGAAACAGACTGAGAAACCAGAGTAAAAGTTTCTCCTGCAACCCGTTCGTTTGGTGCTAGGTGAACGAACGTCTCTCCACATGCTCAGTTCTGAGAGAGAAGTGTGTGTGAAAGCCGTCCTTCATTTACAATGTTGTGAACTCAAAGTTTCTTTTCAGTTGCAAACACCACTATATACATTTATATGGGGAGGTACTAGCTCCAACTCGATTTTACAGTGAAAACTGCAGGAAATTCAAAACCGGCTCTAGGAAACAGACTGAGAAGGCAGAGTAAAAGTTTCTCCTGCAACCCGTTCCCTGGGTGCTAGATGAACGGAAGTCTATCCACAAGCCTATTCTGAGAGGTAAGTGTGTGTGAAAGCCGTCCTTCACCTAGCTTTTTGGGAACACAAATTTTCTTTTCAGTTGCAAATTCCACTCCATATATATAAAGGGGAGGTTCTAGCTCCAACTCGTTTTTACCGTGAAAACTGCAGGAAATTGAAACCGGCACAAGGAAACAGACTGAGATACCAGAGTAAATGTTTCCCTGCAAACCGTTCCCTTGGTGCCAAGTGAACGAACGTCTCTCCACATGCTCATTTCTTTGAGATAAGTGTGTGTGAAAGCCGTCCTTCACCTAGCTTGTTGGGAACACAATGTTTATTTTCAGTTGCCAACTCCACTCCATACATACATAGGGGGAAGTACTAGCTCCAACTCGGTTTTCCAGTGAAAACTTCAGGAAATTCAAACCGGCACTAGGAAACAGACTGAGAAACCAGAGTAAAAGTTTCTCCTGCTACCAGTTCCCTTGGTGCTAGATGAACGAAAGTCTCTCCACATGCTCAGTTCTGAGAGATAAGTGTGTGTGAAAGCCGTCCTTCACCTAGCTTGTTGAGAACACAAGTTTCTTTTCAGTTGCAAACTCCACTCCATACATATATATGGGGAGGTAAAAGCTCCAACTCGGTTTTACAATGAAAACTGCAGGAACTTAAAAGCGGCATTGGAAACAGACTGAGATACCAGAGTAAAAGTTTCTCCTGCAACCCGTTCCCTTGGTGCTAGGTGAACGAACGTCTCCTCTCCAGCTTAGTTCTGAGAGATAAGTGTGTGTGAAAGCCGTTCTTCACCTAGCTTTTGGGGACACAAAGTTTCTATTCAGTTGCAAACTCCACTCCATACATATATATGGGGAGGTACTAGCTCCAACTCGGATTTACTGTGAAAACTGCAGGAAATTCCAAACGGCACTAGGAAACAGACTGAGAAACCAGAGTAAAAGTTTCTCCTGCAAACCGTTCCCTTGGTGCTAGATGAACAAACGTCTCTCCACATGCTCAGTTCTGAGAGATAAGTGTGTGTGAAAGCCGTCCTTCAACTGGCTTGTTGGGAACACAAAGTTCTTTTAAGTTGCAAACCCCACTCCATACATATATATGGGGAGGAACTAGTTCCAACTCGGTTATCCAGTGAAAACTGCAGGAACTTCAAACCAGCACTAGGAAACAGAATGAGAACCCGGAGTAAAAGTTCCCCTGCAACCCGTTCTCTTGGTGCTAGTTGAATGAACGTCTCTCCACATGCTCAGTTCTGAAAGATATGTGTGTGAAAGCCGTCCTTCACTAGCTTGTTGGGAACACAAAGTTTCTATTCAGTTGTAAACTCCACTCCATATATATATAGGGGGAGGTACTAGCTCCAACTCTGTTTTACAGTGAAAATTGCAGGAACTTCAAACCGGCACTAGGAAACAGACTGAGAAACCAGAGTAAAAGTTTCTCCTGCAACCCGTTCCCTTGGTGCTAGGTGAACGAACGTCTCTCCACATGCTCAGTTCTGAGAGATAAGTGTGTGTGGAAGCCGTCCTTCATCTACAATGTTGTGAACACAAAGTTTCTTTTCAGTTGCAAACACCACTATATACATATATATGGGGAGGTACTAGCTCCAACTCGATTTTACTGTGAAAACTGCTGGGAATTCAAACCGGCACTAGGAAACAGACTGAGAAGGCAGAGTAAAAGTTTCTCCTGCAACCCGTTCCCTGGGTGCTAGATGATCGAACGTCTACCCACAAGCTTAATTCTGAGAGAAAAGTGTGTGTGAAAGCCGTCCTTCACCTAGCATTTTGGGAACACATAGTTTCTTTTAAGTTGCAATCTCCACTCCATACATATATAGGGGAGGTACTAGCTCCAACTCAATTTTACCGTGAAAACTGCAGGAATTTGCAACCGGCAAAAGGAAACAGACTGACATATTAGAGTAAATGTTTCCCCTGCAAACCGTTCCCTTGATGCTAGGTGAACGAACGTCTCTCCACATGCTCATTTCTGAGAGATAAGTGTGTGTGAAAGCCATCCTTCACCTAGCGTGTTGGGAAAACAATGTTTATGTTCAGTTGCAAACTCCACTCCATACATATATAGGGGGAAGTACTAGCTCCAACTCGGTTTTACAGTGAAAACTGAAGGAAATTCAAACCGGCACTAGGAAACAGTCTGAGAACCCAGAGTAAATGTTTGATCTACAAACCCGTTCCATTGGTGCTAGGTGAACGTAAGTCTCTCCACATGCTCAGTTGTGAGAGATAAGTGTGTGTGAAGCCGTACTTCACTTAGCTTGTTTGGAACACAATGTTTATTTTCAGTTGCAAATTCCACTCCATACATATATATGGGGAGGTACTAGCTCCAACTCTGTTTTACAGTGAAAACTGCAGGAACTTCATACCGGCACTAGGAAACAGACTGAGAACCCACAGTAAAAATTTCTCCTGCAACCCGTTCCCTTGTTGCTAGGTGAACGAATGACACTCCACATGCTCAGTTCTGAGACATATGTGTGTGAAAGCCATCCTTCACCAAGGTTTTTGGGAACACAACGCTTAATTTCAATTGCAAACCCCACTCCATGCATATATAGGGAGAAGTACTATATCCATCTCGGTTTTACAGTGAAAACTGCAGGAAATTCAAAACGGCACTAGGAAACAGACTGAGAAACCAGAGTAAAGTTTCTCCTGCAACCAGTTCCCTTTGTGTTAGATGAACGAAAGTCTCTCCACATGTTCAGTTCTGAGAGATAAGTGTGTGTGAAAGCCGTCCTACACCTAGCGTGTTGGGAACACAATGCTTATTTTCAATTGCAAACCCACTCCATGCATATATAGGGAGAAGTACTAGATCCATCTCGGTTTTACAGTGAAAACTGCAGGAAATTCAAACCGGCACTAGGAAACAGACTGAGAAACCAGAGTAAAAGTTTCCCCTGCAACCCGTTCCAATGGTGCTTGTTGAACGAACGTCTCTCCACATGCTCAGTTCTGAGAGATATGTGTGTGTGAAAGCCGTCATTACGTAGCTTGTTGGGAACACAAAGAATCTTTTAAGTTGCAAACTGCACTCCATACATATATATGGGGAAGTACAAGTTCCAACTCGGTTTTCCAGTGTAAACTGCAGGAAATTCAAACCGGCACTAGGAAACAGACTGAGAACCCAGAGTAAAAGTTCCTCCTGCAACCAGTTCTCTTGGTGTTAGTTGAATGAACGTCTCTCCACATGCTCAGTTCTGAGAGATATGTGTGTGAAAGCCGTCCTTCACTAGCTTGATGGGAACACAAAATTTCTATCCAGTTGCAAACTCCACTAAATACATATATAGGGGAAGGTACTAGCTCCAAATCGGTTTTACAGTGAAAATTGCAGGAACTTCAAACCGGCACTAGGAAACAGACTGAGAAACCAGAGTAAAAGTTTGATCTGCAACACGTTCCCTTGGTGCTAGGTGAACGAACGTCTCTCCACATGCTCAGTTCTGAGAGATAAGTGTGTGTGAAGCCGTAATTCACTTTGCTTGTTTGGAACACAATGTTTATTTTCAGTTGCAATTTCCACTCTATACATATATATGGGAGGTACTAGTTCCAACTCGGTTTTCCAGTGAAAATTGCAGGAACTTCAAACCGGCACTAGGAAACAGACTGAGAACCCAGAGTAAAAGTTCCTCCTGCAACAGGTTCTCTTGGTGCTAGTTGAATGAACGTCTCTCCACATGCTCAGTTCTGAGAGATAACTGTGTGTGGAAGCCGTCCTTCATCTACAATGTTGTGAACACAAAGTTTCTTTTCAGTTGCAAACACCACTATATACATATATATGGGGAGGTACTAGCTCCACCTCACTTATACAGTGAAAACTGCAGGAAATTCAAACCGGCACTATGAAACAGACTGAGAAGGCAGAGTAAAAGTTTCTCCTGCAACCCGTTTCCTGGGTGCTAGATGAACGAACGTCTACCCACAAGCTTAATTCTCAGAGATACGTGTGTGTGAAAGCAGTCCTTCACCTAGCTTTTTGGGAACACAAAGTTTCTTTTCAGTTGCAAACTCTACTCCATACATTTATAGGGGTGGTACTAGCTCCAACTCGTATTTACCGTGAAAACTGCAGGAAATTAAAACCGACACAAGGAAACAGACTGAGAAATCAGAGTAAAAGTTTCTCCTGTAACCCGTTCCCTTGGTGCTAGGTGAACGAACGTCTCTCCACATGCTCAGTTCTGAGAGATAAGTGTGTGTGGAAGCCGTCCTTCAACTAGCTTGTTGGGAACACAAGTTTCCTTTCAGTTGCAAACTCCACTCCATACATATATATGGGGAGGTACAAGCTCCAACTCGGTTTTACAGTGAAAACTGCAGGAACTTCAAACCGGCACTAGGAAACAGACTGAGAAACCAGAGTTAAAGTTTCTCATGCAACCCGTTCCCTTGGTGCTAGATGAACGAACGTCTCTCCTCAAGCTAAGTTCTGAGAGATAAGTGTGGGTCAAAGCCGTACTTCACCTAGCTATTTGGGGACACAAAATTTCTTTTCAGTTGCAAACTCCACTCCATACATATATATGGGGAGGTACTAGCTCCACACTCGGTTTTACAGTGAAAACTGCAGGAACTTCAAACCGGCACTAGGAAACAGACTGAGAACCCTCAGTAACTGTTTCTCCTGCAACCAGTTCCCTTGATGCTAGGTGAACGAACGTCTCTCCACATGCTCATTTCTGAGACATATGTGTGTGAAAGCCATCCTTCACCAAGCTTTTTGGGAACACAACGCTTATTTTCAATTGCAAATTCTATTCCATGCATATATAGGGAGAAGTACTAGATCCATCTCGGTTTTACAGTGAAAACTGCAGGAAATTTAAAACGGCACTAAGAAAAAGACTGAGAAACCAGAGTAAAGTTTCAACTGCAACCAGTTCCCTTTGTGCTAGATGAACGAAAGTCTCTCCACATGCTCAGTTCTGAGAGATAAGTGTGTGTGAAAGCCGTCCTACACCTAGCTTGTTGGGAACACAATGCTTATTTTCAATTGCAAAATCCACTCCATGCATATATAGGGAGAAGTACTGGATCCATCTCGGTTTTACAGTGAAAACTGCAGGAAATTCAAACCGGCACGACGAAACAGACTGAGAAACCAGAGTAAAAGTTCCTCCTGCAAACCCGTTCTCTTGGTGCTAATTGAATGACGTCTCTCCACATGCTCAGTTCTGAGAGATATATGTGTGAAAGCCGTCCTTCACAAGCTTGTTGGGAACACAAAATTTGTATTCAGTTGCAAACTCCACTCAATACATATATAGGGGGAGGTACAAGCTCCAACTCGGTTTTACAGTGAAAATTGCAGGATCTTCAAACCGGCACTAGGAAACAAACTGAGAAACCAGAGTAAATGTTTCTCTTGCAACCCGTTCCCTTGGTGCTAGGTGAACGAACGTCTCTCCACATGCTCAGATCTGAGAGATAAGTGTGTGTGGAAGCCGTCCTTCATCTACAATGTTGTGAACACAAAGTTTCTTTTCAGTTGCAAACATCACTATATACATATATGGGGAGGTACTAGCTCCAACTCGATTATACAGTGAAAACTGCAGGAAATTCAAACCGGCACTAGGAAACAGACTGAGAAGGCAGAGTAAAAGTTTCTCCTGCAACCCGTTCCCTGGGTGCTAGATGAACGAACGTCTACCAACAAGCTTATTTCTGAGAGATAAGTGTGTGTGAAGCCTTCCTTCACCTAGCTTTTTGGGAACACAAAGTTTCTTTTCAGTTGCAAACTCTACTCCATACATATATAGGGGAGGTACTAGCTCCAACTCAATTTTACCGTGAAAACTGCAGGAATTTGCAACCGGCACAAGGAAACAGACTGACATACCAGAGTAAATATTTCTCCTGCAACCCGTTCCCTTCGTGCTAGATGAACGAACGTCTCTCCACATGCTCAGTTCTGAGAGATAAGTGTGTGTGAAAGCCGTCCTTCACCTAGCGTGTTGGGACACAATGTTTATGTTCAGTTGCAAACTCCACTCCATACATATATAGGGGAAGTACTAGCCCCAACTCGGTTTTTACAGTGAAAACTGAAGGAAATTCAAACCGGCACTAGGAAACAGTCTGAGAACCCAGAGTAAATGTTTGATCTGCAACCCGTTCCATTGGTGCTAGGTGAACGTATATCTCTCCACATGCTCAGTTGTGAGAGATAAGTGGGTGTGAAGCCGTACTTCACTTAGCTTGTTTGGAACACAATGTTTATTTTCAGTTGCAAATTCCACTCCATACATATATATGGGGAGGTACTAGCTCCAACTCTGTTTTACAGTGAAAACTGCAGGAACTTCAAACAGGCACTAGGAAACAAACTGAGAACCCACAGTAAAAGTTTCTCCTGCAACCCGTTCCCTTGGTGCTAGGTGAACGAATGACACTCCACATGCTCAGTTCTGAGACATATGTGTGTGAAAGCCATCCTTCACCAAGCTTTTTGGGAACACAACGCTTATTTTCAATTGCAAACCCCACTCCATGCATATATAGGGAGAAGTACTATATCCATCTCGGTTTTACAGTGAAAACTGCAGGAAATTCAAAACGGCACTAGGAAACAGACTGAGAAACCAGAGTAAGTTTCTCCTGCAACCAGTTCCCTTTGTGTTAGATGAACGAAAGTCTCTCCACATGTTCAGTTCTGAGAGATAAGTGTGTGTGAAAGCCGTCCTACACCTAGCTTGTTGGGAACACAATGCTTATTTTCAATTGCAAACCCCTCCATGCATATATAGGGAGAAGTACTAGATCCATCTCGGTTTTACAGTGAAAACTGCAGGAAATTCAAACCGGCACTAGGAAACAGAATGAGAAACCAGAGTAAAAGTTTCCCCTGCAACCCGTTCCATTGGTGCTTGTGAACGAACGTCTCTCCACATGCTCAGTTCAGAGAGATATGTGTGTGAAAGCCGTCCTTCACTAGCTTGATGGGAACACAAAATTTCTATTCAGTTGCAAACTCCACTAAATACATATATAGGGGAAGGTACTAGCTCCAACTCGGTTTTACAGTGAAAATTGCAGGAACTTCAAACCGGCACTAGGAAACAGACTGAGAAACCAGAGTAAAAGTTTGATCTGCAACCCGTTCCCTTGGTGCTAGGTGAACGAACGTTTCTCCACATGCTCAGTTCTGAGAGATAAGTGTGTGTGAAGCCGTAATTCACTTTGCTTGTTTGGAACACAATGTTTATTTCAGTTGCAATTTCCTCTCTATACATATATATGGGGAGGTACTAGTTCCAACTCGGTTATCCAGTGAAAACTGCAGGAACATCAAAACGGCACTAGGAAACAAACTGAGAAACCAGAGTAAAAGTTTCTCTTGCAACCCGTTCCCTT
>NW_022588327.1:0-17514 GCF_009834535.1 Camelus ferus | reverse complement strand
CCGGTTTGAGTTCCTGCAGTATTCACTGTAAAACGGAGTTGAGCCACTACCTACACATATATATGATGGAGGGAGTTGGAAACTGAAAAGAAACTTTGTGTTTCCCAACAAGCTAGTTGAAGAACGGCTTTAACACCCACTTATCTCTCAAAATGAGCATTGGAGAGACTTCGTTCATCTAGCACAAAGGGACGGTTCAGGAGGAACTTTTACTCCGGTTTCTCAGTCTGTTTCCTAGTGCCGTTTGATGTTCCTGCAGTTTTCAACTGTAAAACCGAGTTGGAGCTAGACCTTCCCATATATATGTTTGGAGTTGGTGTTGGAAACTGAAAAGAAACTTTGTGTTCCCAAGAAGCTGTTAAGGACTGCTTTTCACACCACATCTCTCAAAATTGAGCATGTGGAGAGACGTTCGTTCATCTAGCCAATTGGGAACGGTTGCAGGAAAACTTTTACTCTGGTTTCTCAGTCTGTTTCCTAGTGCCGGTTTGAAGTTCCTGCAGTTTTCACTGTAAACGGAGTTGTAGCTAGTACCTTCCCATATATATGTATGGATGGAGTTGGAAACTGAAAAGAAACTTTGTGTTCCCAAAAGCTAGTTGAAGGACGGCATTCACACACACTTATCTCTCAAAACTGAGCATGTGGAGAGTTCGTTCATCTAGCAAAAGGGAACGGGTTGCAGGAGAAACTTTTACTCTGTTTTTCAGTCTGTTTCCTAGTGCCGTTTTGAATTCCTGCAGTTTTCTGTAAATCCGAGTTAGAGCTAGTACCTTCCCATATATATGTATGGAGTGGAGTTGGAAACTGAAAAGAAACTTTGTGTTCCCAACAAGCAAGTTGAAGGACTTCTTTCACACACACTTATCTCTCAAAACTGAGCATGTGAGAGACGTTCGTTCATCTAGCCCAATTGGAACGGGTTGCGGAGAAACTTTTACTCTGGTTTTCTCAGTCTGTTTCCTAGTGCCGGTTTGAAGTTCCTGCAGTTTTCACTGTAAAACCGAGTTGGAGCTAGTACCTCCCATATATATGTATGGAGTGGAGTTGGAAACTGAAAAGAAACTTTGTGTTCCCAACAAGCTAGTTGAAGGGCTTCACACACACTTATCTCTCAAAACTGAGAATGTGAGAGACGTTCGTTCATCTAGCAAAAGGGAACGGGTTGCAGGGGAAATTTTACTCTGTTTTCTCAGTCTGTTTCCTAGTGCCGGTTTGAAGTTCCTGCAGTTTTCACTGTAAAACAGTTGAGCTAGTACCTTCCCATATATATGTATGGAGTGGATTTGGAAACTGAAAAGAAACTTTGTGTTCCCAACAAGCTAGTTGAAGGACGGCTTTCACACACACTTATCTCTCAAAACTGAGCATGTGGAGAGACGTTCGTTCATCTAGCAAAAAGGAACGGTTGCAGGAGAAACTTTTACTCTGTTTTCTCAGTCTGTTTCCTAGTGCCGTTTTGAATTCCTGCAGTTTTCACTGTAAATCCGAGTTGGAGCTAGTACCTTCCCATATATATGTATGGAGTGGAGTTGGAAACTGAAAAGAAACTTTGTGTTCCCAACAAGCTAAGTTGAAGGACTTCTTTCACACACACTTATCTCTCAAAACTGAGCATGTGGAGAGACGTTCGTTCATCTAGCCCAATTGGAACGGGTTGCAGGGAAATTTTACTCTGGTTTCTCAGTCTGTTTCCTAGTGCCGGTTTGAAGTTCCTGCAGTTTTCACTGTAAAACGAGTTGGAGCTAGTACCTTCCCATATATAGTATGGAGTGGAGTTGGAAATGAAAAGAAACTTTGTGTTCCCAACAAGCTAGTTGAAGGACGGCTTCACACACACTATCTCTCAAAACTGAGCATGTGGAGAGACGTTCGTTCATCTAGCACAAAGGGAACGGTTTGCAGGGAAATTTTACTCTGTTTTCTCAGTCTGTTTCCTAGTGCCGTTTTGAATTCCTGCAGTTTTCTGTGTAAATCCGAGTTGGAGCTAGTACCTTCCCATATATGTATGGAGTGGTTGGAAACTGAAAAGAAACTTTGTGTTCCCAACAAGCAGTTGAAGGACTTCTTTCACACACACTTATCTCTCAAAACTGAGCATGTGGAGAGACGTTCGTTCATCTAGCCCAATTGGAACGGGTTGCAGGAGAAACTTTTACTCTGGTTTCTCAGTCTGTTTCCTAGTGCCGGTTTGAAGTTCCTGCAGTTTTCACTGTAAAACGGAGTTGGAGCTAGTACCTTCCCATATATATGTATGGAGTGGAGTTGGAAACTGAAAAGAAACTTTGTGTTCCCAAAAGCTAGTTGAAGGAATTCTTTCACACACACTTATCTCTCAAAATAGAGCATGAGGAGAGACGTTCGTTCATCTAGCACAAAGGGAACGGTTTGCAGGAGAAATTTTTACTCTGGTTTCTCAGTCTGTTTCCTAGTGCCGGTTTAAATTTCCTGCAGTTTTCACTGTAAAACGGAGTTGGAGCTAGTACCTTCCCATATTATGTATGGAGTGGATTTGGAAACTGAAAAGAAACTTTGTGTTCCCAACAAGCTAGTTGAAGGACTTCTTTCACACACACTTATCTCTCAGAATTGAGCATGTGGAGAGACATTTTTCATCTAGCACAAAGGGAACGGGTTGCAGGAGAAACTATTACTCTTGTTTCTCAGTCTGTTTCCTAGTGCCGGTTTGAAGTTCCTGCAGTTTTCACTGTTAAACGGAGTTGGAGCTAGTACCTTCCCATATATATGTATGGAGTGTAGTTGGAAACTGAAAAGAAACTTTGTGTTCCCAACAAGCTAGTTGAAGGACTTCTTTCACACACACTTATCTCTCAAAACTGAGCATGTGGAGAGACGTTCGTTCATCGAGCACAATTGGAACGGGTTGCAGGAGAAACTTTTACTCTGGTTTCTCAGTCTGTTTCCTAGTGCGGTTTGAGTTCCTGCAGTTTTCACTGTAAAACGGAGTTGGAGCTAGTACCTTCCCATATATAAGTATGGAGTGGAGTTGGAAACTGAAAAGAAACTTTGTACTCCCAACAAGCTAGTTGAAGGACGGCTTTCACACACACTTATATCTCAAAACTGAACAGGTGGAGAGACGTTCATTCATCTAGCAAAAAGGGAACGGGTTGCAGGAGAAACTTTTACTCTGTTTTCTCAGTCTGTTTCCTAGTGCCGTTTTGAAGTTCCTGCAGTTTTCACTGTAAAACCGAGTTGGAGCTAGTACCTTCCCATATATATGTATGGATTGGATTTGGAAACTGAAAAGAAACTTTGTGTTCCCAACAAGCTAGTTGAAGGACTTCTTTCACACACACTTATCTCTCAAAACTGAGCATGTGGGGAGACGTTCGTTCATCTAGCACAATTGGAACGGGGTGCAGGAGAAACTTTTACTCTGGTTTCTCAGTCTTTTTCCTAGTGCCGGTTTGAAGTTCCTGCAGTTTTCACTGTAAAACGGAGTTGTAGCTAGTACCTACCCATATATATGTATGGAGTGGAGTTGGAAACTGAAAAGAAACTTTGTGTTCCCAACAAGCTAGTTGAAGAACGGCTTTAACACACACTTATCTCTCAAAACTGAGCATGTGGAGAGACGTTCGTTCATCTAGCACAAAGGGAACTGGTTGCAGGAGAAACTTTTACTCCGGTTTCTCAGACTGTTTCCTAGTGCCGGTTTGATGTTCCTGCAGTTTTCATTGTAAAACCGTGTAGGAGCTAGTAACTTCCCATATATATGTTTGGAGTGGTGTTGGAAAATGAAAAGAAACTTTGTATTCCCAACAAGCTACTTGAAGGATGGCTTTCACACGCACAAATTTCTCAAACAGCATGTGGAGAGACGTTCGTTCCTCAAGCACAAAGGGAACGGTTTGCAGGAAAAACTTTTACTGTGGTTTGTCAGTCTGTTTCCTAGTGCCGCTTTGATGTTCATGCAGTTTTCAATGTAAAACCGAGTTGGAGCTTGTACCTTCCCATATATTATGGATTGGTGTTGGAAACTGAAAAGAAACTTTGTGTTCCCAAAAAGCTGGTTGAAGGACGGCTTTCACACACACTTATCTCTCAAAACTGAGCATGTGGAGAGACGTTCGTTCATCTAGTCCAATTGGAACGGGTTGCAGGAGAAACTTTTACTCTGGTTTCTCAGTCTGTTTCTGAGTGCCGGTTTGAAGTTCCTGCAGTTTTCACTGTAAAACGGAGTTGGAGCTAGTACCTTCCCATATATATGTATGGAGTGGAGTTGGAAACTGAAAAGAAACTTTGTGTTCCCAACAAGCTAGTTGAAGGACGGCATTCACACACACTTATCTCTCAAAACTGAGCATGTGCAGAGACGTTCGTTCATCTAGCAAAAAGGGAACGGTTAGCAGGAGAAACTTTTACTCTGGTTTCTCAGTCTGTTTCCTAGTGCCGGTTTGAAGTTCCTGCAGTTTCACTGTAAAACGGAGTTGGAGCTAGTACCTTCCCATATATATGTATGGAGTGGAGTTGGAAACTGAAAAGAAACTTTGTGTTCCCAACAAGCTAGTTGAAGGAATTCTTTCACACACACTTATCTCACAAAACTGAGCATGTCGGGAGACGTTCGTTCATCTAGCACAAATGGAATGGGTTGCAGGAGAAAGTTTTTCTATGGTTTCTCAGTCTGTTTCCTAGTGCCGGTTGAAGTTCCTGCAGTTTTCACTCTAAAACCGAGTTGGAGCTAGTACCTTCCCATATATATGTATGGAGTGGAGTTGGAAACTGAAAAGAAACTTTGTGTTCCCAACAAGCTAGTTGATGGACGGCTTTCACACACACTTATCTCTCAAAACTGAGTATGTTGGGGAGGCGTTCGTTCATCTAGCACAAAGAGTACGGGTTGCAGGAGAAAGTTTTTCTATGGTTTCTCAGTCTGTTTCCTAGTGCCGGTTTGAAGTTCCTGCAGTTTTCACTGTAAAACCGAGTTGGAGCTAGTACCTTCCCATATATATGTATGGAGTGGAGTTGGAAACTGAAAAGAAACTTTGTGCTCCCAACAAGCTAGTTGAAGGACGGCTTTCACACACACTTATATCTCAAAACTGAGCAGGTGGAGAGACGTTCATTCATCTAGCAAAAAGGGAACTTGTTGCAGGAGAAATTTTTACTCTGTTTTCTCAGTCTGTTTCCTAGTGCCGTTTTGAAGTTCCTGCAGTTTTCACTGTAAAACCGAGTTGGAGCTAGTACCTTCCCATATATATGTATGGAGTGGAGTTGGAAACTGAAAAGAAACTTTGTGTTCCCAACAAGCTAGTTGAAGGACTTCTTTCACACACACTTATCTCTCAAAACTGAGCATGTGGGGAGAAGTTCGTTCATCTAGCACAATTGGAACGGGGTGCAGGAGAAACTTTTACTCTGGTTTCTCAGTCTGTTTCCTAGTGCCGGTTTGACGTTCCTGCAGTATTCACTGTAAAACTGAGTTGGAGCCACTACCTACACATATATATGTATGGAGTGGAGTTGGAAACTGAAAAGAAACTTTGTGTTCCCAACAAGCTAGTTGAAGAACGGCTTTAACACACACTTATCTCTCAAAACTGAGCATGTGGAGAGACGTTCGTTCATCTAGCACAAAGGGAACTGGTTGCAGGAGGAACTTTTACTCCGGTTTCTCAGACTGTTTCCTAGTGCCGGTTTGATGTTCCTGCAGTTTTCACTGTAAAACCGTGTTGGAGCTAGTAACTTCCCATATATATGTTTGGAGTGGTGTTGGAAAATGAAAAGAAACATTGTATTCCCAACAAGCTAGTTGAAGGATGGCTTTCACAAGCACAAATCTCTCAAAACAGCATGTGGAGAGACGTTCGTTCCTCAAGCACAAAGGGAACGGTTTGCCGGAAAAACTTTTACTCTGGTTTGTCAGTCTGTTTCCTAGTGCCGCTTTGATGTTCATGCAGTTTTCAATGTAAAACCGAGTTGGAGCTTGTACCTTCCCATACATATTTATGGATTGGAGTTGGAAACTGAAAAGAAACTTTGTGTTCCCAAAAAGCTGGTTGAAGGACGGCTTTCACACACACTTATGTCTCAAAACTGAGCATGTGGAGAGACGTTCGTTCATCTAGCGCAAAGGGAACCTGTTGCAGGAGAAAATTTTACTCTGGTTTCTCAGTCTGTTTCCTAGTGCTGGGTTGAAGTTCCTGCAGTTTTCACTGTAAAACGGAGTTGGAGCTAGTACCTTCCCATATATATGTATGGAGTGGAGTTGGAAACTGAAAAGAAACTTTGTGTTCCCAACAAGCTAGTTGAAGGACCGCTTTCACACACACTTATCTCTCAAAACTGAGCATGTGGAGAGACGATCGTTCATCTAGCAAAAAAGGGAACGGGTTGCAGGAGAAACTTTTACTCTGTTTTCTCAGTCTGTTTCCTAGTGCCGGTTTGAAGTTCCTGCAGTTTTCACTGTAAAACGGAGTTGGAGCTAGTACCTTCCCATATATATGTATGGAGTGGAGTTGGAAACTGAAAAGAAACTTTGTGTTCCCAACAAGCTAGTTGAAGGAATTCTTTCACACACAATTATCTCACAAAACTGAGCATGTGGGGAGACGTTCTTTCATCTAGCACAAAGGGAACGGGTTGCAGGAGAAAGTTTTTCTATGGTTTCTCAGTCTGTTTCCTAGTGCCGGTTTGAAGTTCCTGCAGTTTTCACTGTAAAACCGAGTTGGAGCTAGTACCTTCCCATATATATGTATGGAGTGGAGTTGGAAACTGAAAAGAAACTTTGTTTTCCCAACAAGCTAGTTGATGGACGGCTTTCACACACACTTATCTCTCAAAACTGGGCATGTGGGGAGGCGTTCGTTCATCTAGCACAAAGAGTACGGGTTGCAGTAGAAAGTTTTTCTATGCTTTCTCAGTCTGTTTCCTAGTGCCGGTTTGAAGTTCCTGCAGTTTTCACTGTAAAACCGAGTTGGAGCTAGTACCTTCCCATATATATGTACGGAGTGGGGTTGGAAACTGAAAAGAAACTTTGTGCTCCCAACAAGCTAGTTGAAGGCGGCTTTCACACACACTTATCTCTCAAAACTGAGCATGTGGAGAGACGTTCGTTCATCTAGCACAAAGGGAACTGGTTGCAGGACGAAACTTTTTCTCCGGTTTCTCAGACTGTTTCCTAGTGCCGGTTTGATGTTCCTGCAGTTTTCACTGTAAAACCGTGTTGGAGCTAGTTACTTCCCATATATATGTTTGGAGTGGTGTTGGAAATGAAAAGAAACTTTGTATTCCCAACAAGTAGTTGAAGAATGGCTTTCACACTGCACAAATTTCTCAAAACAGCATGTGGAGAGACGTTCGTTCCTCAAGCACAAAGGGAACGGTTTGCAGGAAAAACTTTTACTGTGGTTTGTCAGTCTGTTTCCTAGTGCCGCTTTGATGTTCATGGAGTTTTCCATGTAAAACCGAGTTGGAGCTTGTACCTTCCCATATATATTTATGGATTGGAGTTGGAAACTGAAAAGAAACTTTGTGTTCCCAAAAAGCTGGTTGAAGGACGGCTTTCACACACACTTATCTCTCAAAACTGAGCATGTGGAGAGACGTTCGTTCACCTAGCAAAAAAGGGAACGGGTTGCAGGAGAAACTTTTACTCTGTTTTCTCAGTCTGTTTCCTAGTGCCGTTTTGAAGTTCCTGCAGTTTTCAGTGTAAATCCGAGTGGGAGCTAGTACCTTCCCATATATATGTATGGAGTGGAGTTTGATACTGAAAAGAAACTTTGTGTTCCCAACAAGCTAGTTGAAGGACTTCTTTCACACACACTTATCTCTCAAAACTGAGCATGTGGGGAGACGTTCGTTCATCTAGCACAATTGGAACGGGGTGCAGGAGTAACTTTTACTCTGTTTTCTCAGTCTGTTTCCTAGTGCCGGTTTGAAGTTCCTGCAGTTTTCACTGTAAAACTGAGTTGGAGCTATCTCCTACCCATATATATGTATGGAGTGGGGTTGGAAACTGAAAATAAACTTTGTGTTACCAACAATCTAGTTGAAGAACGGCTTTAACACACACTTATCTCTCAAAACTGAGCATGTGGAGAGAAGTTCGTTCATCTAGCACAAAAGGAACTGGTTGCAGGAGAAACTTTTACTCCGGTTTCTCAGACTGTTTCCTAGTGCCGGTTTGATATTCCTGCAGTTTTCACTGTAAAACCGTGTTGGAGCTAGTAACTTCCCATATATATGTTTGGAGTGGTGTTGGAAAATGAAAAGAAACTTTGTATTCCCAACAAGCTAGTTGAAGGATGGCTTTCACACGCACAAATCTCTCAAAACAGCATGTGGAGAGACGTTCGTTCCTCAAGCACAAAGGGAACGGTTTGCAGGAAAAACTTTTACTGTGGTTTGTCAGTCTGTTTCCTAGTGCCGGTTTGATGTTCATGCAGTTTTCAATGTAAAACCGAGTTGGAGCTTGTACCTTCCCATATATATTTATGGAGTGTAGTTGGAAACTGAAAAGAAACTTTGTGTTCCCAAAAAGCTGGTTGAAGGACGGCTTTCACACACACTTATGTCTCAAAACTGAGCATGTGGAGAGACGTTCGTTCATCTAGCACAAAGGGAAAGGGTTGCAGGAGAAACTTTTACTCTGGTTTCTCAGTCTGTTTCCTAGTGCTGGGTTGAAGTTCCTGCAGTTTTCACTGTAAAACCGAGTTGGAGCTAGTACCTTCACATATATATGTATGGAGTGGAGTTGGAAACTGAAAAGAAACTTTGTGTTCCCAACAAGCTAGTTGAAGGACGGCTTTCACACACACTTATCTCTCAAAACTGAGCATGTGGAGAGACGTTCGTTCATCTAGCAAAAAGGGAACGGGTTGCAGGAGAAACTTTTACCCTGTTTTCTCAGTCTGTTTCCTAGTGCCGGTTTGAAGTTCCTGCAGTTTTCACTGTAAAACCGAGTTGAGACAGTACCTTCCCATATATATGTATGGAGTGGAGTTGGAAAATGAAAACAAACTTTGTGTTCCCAACAATCTAGTTGAAGGACGGCTTTCACACACACTTATCTCTCAAAATTGAGCATGTGGAGAGACGTTCGTTCATCTAGCACAAAGGGAACGGGTTGCAGGAGAAACTTTTACTCTGTCTTCTCAGTCTGTTTCCTAGTGCCGGTTTGAATTTCCTGCAGTTTTCACTGTGAAACGGAGTTGGAACTAGTACCTTCCCATATATATGTATGGAGTGGAGTTGGAAACTGAAAAGAAACTTTGTGTTCCCAACAAGCTAGTTGAAGGACTTCTTTCACACACACTTATCTCTCAAAATTGAGCATGTGGGGAGACGTTCGTTCATCTAGCACAATTGGAACGGGGTGCAGGAGAAACTTTTACTCTGGTTTCTCAGTCTGTTTCCTAGTGCCGGTTTGAAGTTCCTGCAGTTTTCACTGTAAAAAGGAGTTGGAGCTTGTACCTTCCCATATATATTTATGGAGTGGAGTTGGAAACTGAAAAGAAACTTTGTGTTCCCACAAGCTAGTTGAAGGACGGCTTTCACACACACTTATCTCTTAAACTGAGCATGTGGGGAGACGTTCGTTCATCTAGCACAATTGGAACGGGGTGCAGGAGAAACTTTTACTGTGCTTTCTCAGTCTGTTTCCTAGTTCCGGTTTCAAGTTCCTGCAGTTTTCACTGTAAAACTGAGTTGGAGCAACTACCTTCCCATATATATGTATGGAGTGGAGTTGGAAACTGAAAAGAATCTTTGTGTTCCCAACAAGCTAGTTGAAGGACGGCTTTCACACACACTTATCTCTCAAAATTGAGCATGTGGGGAGACGTTAGTTCATATAGCACAAAGGGTACGGGGTGCAGGAGAAAGTATTTCTATGGTTTCTCAGTCTGTTTCCTAGTGCCGGTTTGAATTTCCTGCAGTTTTCACTGTAAAAAAAAGTTGGAGCTAGTACCTTCCCATATATATGTATGGAGTGGAGTTGGAAACTGAAAACAAACTTTGTGTTCCCAACAAGCTAGTTGAAGGACGGCATTCACACACACTTTTCTCTCAAAACTGAGCATGTGGAAAGACGTTCGTTCATCTAGCACAAAGGGAACTGGTTGCAGGAGAAACTTTTACTCCGGTTTCTCAGACTGTTTCCTAGTGCCGGTTTGATGTTCCTGCAGTTTTCACTGTAAAACCGTGTTGGAGCTAGTTACTTCCCATATATATGTTTGGAGTGGTGTTGGAAATGAAAAGAAACTTTGTATTCCCAACAAGCTAGTTGAAGAATGGCTTTCACACGCACAAATTTCTCAAAACAGCATGTGGAGAGACGTTCGTTCCTCAAGCACAAAGGGGAACGGTTTGCAGGAAAAACTTTTACTGTGGTTTCTCAGTCTGTTTCCTAGTGCCGCTTTGATGTTCATGCAGTTTTCAATGTAAAACCGAGTTGGAGCTTGTACCTTCCCATATATATTTATGGATTGGAGTTGGAAACTGAAAAGAAACTTTGTGTTCCCAAAAAGCTGGTTGAAGGACGGCTTTCACACACACTTATCTCTCAAAACTGAGCATGTGGAGAGACGTTCGTTCACCTAGCAAAAAAGGGAACGGGTTGCAGGAGAAACTTTTACTCTGTTTTCTCAGTCTGTTTCCTAGTGCCGTTTTGAAGTTCCTGCAGTTTTCAGTGTAAATCCGAGTGGGAGCTAGTACCTTCCCATATATATGTATGGAGTGGAGTTTGATATTGAAAAGAAACTTTGTGTTCCCAACAAGCTAGTTGAAGGACTTCTTTCACACACACTTATCTCTCAAAACTGAGCATGTGGGGAGACGTTCGTTCATCTAGCACAATTGGAACGGGGTGCAGGAGTAACTTTTACTCTGGTTTCTCAGTCTGTTTCCTAGTGCCGG
This sequence comes from Camelus ferus, assembly GCF_009834535.1. Taxonomy (NCBI): domain Eukaryota; kingdom Metazoa; phylum Chordata; class Mammalia; order Artiodactyla; family Camelidae; genus Camelus; species Camelus ferus. The sequence continues at coordinate 6,630 of NW_022588327.1, read as the reverse complement.
TTTGAAGTTCCTGCAGTTTTCACTGTAAAACTGAGTTGGAGCTATCTCCTACCCATATATATGTATGGAGTGGGGTTGGAAACTGAAAATAAACTTTGTGTTACCAACAATCTAGTTGAAGAACGGCTTTAACACACACTTATCTCTCAAAACTGAGCATGTGGAGAGAAGTTCGTTCATCTAGCACAAAAGGAACTGGTTGCAGGAGAAACTTTTACTCCGGTTTCTCAGACTGTTTCCTAGTGCCGGTTTGATATTCCTGCAGTTTTCACTGTAAAACCGTGTTGGAGCTAGTAACTTCCCATATATATGTTTGGAGTGGTGTTGGAAAATGAAAAGAAACTTTGTATTCCCAACAAGCTAGTTGAAGGATGGCTTTCACACGCACAAATCTCTCAAAACAGCATGTGGAGAGACGTTCGTTCATCTAGCACAAAGGGAACGGGTTGCAGGAGAAACTTTTACTCTGTCTTCTCAGTCTGTTTCCTAGTGCCGGTTTGAATTTCCAGCAGTTTTCACTGTAAAACCGAGTTGGAGCTATTACCTTCCCATATATATGTGTGGAGTGGAGTTGGAAACTGAAAAGAAACTTTGTGTTCCCAACAAACTAGTTGAAGGACTTCTTTCACACACACTTATCTCTCAAAACTGAGCATGTGGGGAGACGTTCGTTCATCTAGCACAATTGGAACGGGGTGCAGGAGAAACTTTTACTCTGGTTTCTCAGTCTGTTTCCTAGTGCCGGTTTGAAGTTCCTGCAGTTTTCACTGTAAAACGGAGTTGGAGCTTGTACCTTCCCATATATATGTATGGAGTGGAGTTGGAAACTGAAAAGAAACTTTGTGTTCCCAACAAGCTAGTTGAAGGACTTCTTTCACACACACCTATCTCTCAAACTGAGCATGTGGGGAGACGTTCGTTCATCTACCACAATTGGAACGGGGTGCAGGAGAAACTTTTACTGTGGTTTCTCAGTCTGTTTCCTAGTGCCGGTTTGAAGTTCCTGCAGTTTTCACTGTAAAACCGAGTTGGAGCTACTACCTTCCCATATATTGTTTGGAGTGGTGTTGGAAAATGAAAAGAAACTTTGTATTCCCAACAAGCTAGTTGAAGGATGGCTTTCACACGCACAAATCTCTCAAAACAGCATGTGGAGAGACGTTCGTTCCTCAAGCACAAAGGGAACGGTTTGCAGGAAAAACTTTTACTGTGGTTTGTCAGTCTGTTTCCTAGTGCCGGTTTGATGTTCATGCAGTTTTCAATGTAAAACCGAGTTGGAGCTTGTACCTTCCCATATATATTTATGGAGTGTAGTTGGAAACTTAAAAGAAACTTTGTGTTCCCAAAAAGCTGGTTGAAGAACGTCTTTCACACCCACTTATGTCTCAAAACTGAGCATGTGGAGAGACGTTCGTTCATCTAGCACAAAGGGAACGGGTTGCAGGAGAAACTTTTACTCTGCTTTCTCTGTCTGTTTCCTAGTGCTGGGTTGAAGTTCCTGCAGTTTTCACTGTAAAACCGAGTTGGAGCTAGTACCTTCCCATATATATGTATGGAGTGGAGTTGGAAACTGAAAAGGAAACTTTGTGTTCCCAACAAGATAGTTGAAGGACGGCTTTCACACACACTTATCTCTCAAAACTGAGCATGTGGAGAGACGTTCGTTCATCTAGCAAAAAGGGAACGGGTTGCAGGAGAAACTTTTACCCTGTTTTCTCAGTCTGTTTCCTAGTGCCGGTTTGAAGTTCCTGCAGTTTTTCACTGTAAAACCGAGTTGAGACAGTACCTTCCCATATATATGTATGGAGTGGAGTTGGAAAATGAAAACAAACTTTGTGTTCCCAACAATCTAGTTGAAGGACGGCTTTCACACACACTTATCTCTCAAAATTGAGCATGTGGAGAGACGTTCGTTCATCTAGCACAAGGGAACGGGTTGCAGGAGAAACTTTTACTCTGTCTTCTCAGTCTGTTTCCTAGTGCCGGTTTGAATTTCCTGCAGTTTTCACTGTGAAACCGAGTTGGAGCTAGTACCTTCCCATATATATGTATGGAGTGGAGTTGGAAACTGAAAAGAAACTTTGTGTTCCCAACAAGCTAGTTGAAGGACTTCTTTCACACACACTTATCTCTCAAAATTGAGCATGTGGAGAGACGTTCGTTCATCTAGCACAAAGGGAACGGGTTGCAGGAGAAATTTTACTCTGGTTTCTCAGTCTGTTTCCTAGTGCCGGTTTGAAGTTCCTGCAGTTTTCACTGTAAAACCGAGTTGGAGCTAGTACCTTCCCATATATATGTATGGAGTGGAGTTGGAAATTGAAAAGAAACTTTGTGTTCCCAACAAGCTAGTTGAAGGACTTGTTTCACACACACTTATCTTTCAAAACTGAGCATGTGGATAGACGTTCGTTCATCTAGCACAATTGGAACGGGGTGCAGGAGAAACTTTTACTCAGGTTTCTCAGTCTGTTTCCTAGTGCCGGTTTGAAGTTCCTGCAGTTTTCACTGTAAAACTCAGTTGGAGCTACTACCTACCTATATATATGTATGGAGTGGATTTGGAAACTGAAAAGAAACTTTGTGTTCCCAACAAGCTAGTTGAAGGACGGCTTTCACACACACTTATCTCTCAGAACTGAGCATGTGGAGAGACGTTCGTTCATCTAGAACAAAGGGAACGTGTTGCAGGAGAAACTTTTACTCTGGATTCTCAGTCTGTTTCCTAGTGCCGGTTTGAAGTTCCTGCAGTTTTCACTGTAAAACCGAGTTGGAGCTAGTACCTTCCCATATATATGTATGGATTGGAGTTGGAAACTGAAAAGAAACTTTGTGTTCCCAACAAGCTATTTGAAGGACGGCTTTTACACACACTTATCTCTCAAAACTGAGCATGCGGATAGACGTTCGTTCATCTAGCACAATTGAAACGGGGTGCAGGAGAAAGTTTTTCTATGCTTTCTCAGTCTGTTTCCTAGTGCCGGTTTGAAGTTCCTGCAGTTTTCACTGTAAAACCGAGTTGGAGCTAGTACCTTCCCATATATATGTATGGAGTGGAGTTGGAAACTAAAAAGAAACTTTGTGTTCCCAACAAGCTAGTTGAAGTAAGGCTTTCACACACACTTATCTCTCAAAACTGAGCATGTGGAGAGACTTTCGTTCATCTAGCACAAAGGGAACAGGATGCAGGAGAAACTTTTACTCTGGTTTCTCAGTCTGTTTCCTAGTGCCGGTTTGAAGTTCTTGCAGTTTTCACTGTAAAACCGAGTTGGAGCTAGTACCTTCCCATATATATGTATGGAGTGGAGTTGGAAACTGAAAAGAAACTTTGTGTTCCCAACAAGCTAGTTGAAGGACGGCTTTCACACATAATTATTTCTCAAAACTGAGCATGTGGAGAGACGTTCGTTCATCTAGCAAAATTGGAACGGGGTGCAGAGTAACTTTTACTCTGGTTTCTCAGTCTGTTTCCTAGTGCCGGTTTTGAAGTTCCTGCAGTTTTCACTTTAAAAAGGAGTTGTAGCTAGTACCTTCACATATATATGTATGGAGTGGAATTGGAAACTGAAAAGAAACTTTGTGTTCCCAACAAGCTAGTTGAAGGACTTCTTTCACACACACTTATCTCTCAAAACTGAGCATATGGATAGACGTTCGTTCATCTAGCACAATTGGAACGGGGTGCAGGAGAAACTTTTACTCTGGTTTCTCAGTCTGTTTCCTAGTGCCGGTTTGAAGTTCCTGCAGTTTTCACTGTAAAACTCAGTTGGAGCTACTACCTACCCATATATATGTATGGAGTGGAGTTGGAAACTGAAAAGAAACTTTGTGTTCCCAACAAGCTAGTTGAAGAACGGCTTTAACACACACTTATCTCTCAAAACTGAGCATGTGGACAGACGTTCGTTCATCTAGCACAAAGGGAACTTCTTGCAGGAGAAACTTTTACTCCGGTTTTTCAGACTGTTTCCTAGTGCCGGTTTGATGTTCCTGCAGTTTTCACTGTAAAACGGAGTTGGAGCTACTACCTTCCATATATATGTTTGGAGTGGTGTTGGAAAATGAAAAGAAACTTGTGTTCCCAACAAGCTAGATGAAGTACGGCTTTCACACACACTTATCTCTCAATACTGAGCATGTGGAGAGACGTTCGTTCATCTAGCACAAAGGGAACGGGTTGCAGGAGAAACTTTTACTCTGGTTTCTCAGTCTGTTTCCTAGTGCCGTTTTGAAGTTCCTGCAGTTTTCACTGTAAAACGGAGTTGGAGCTAGTACCTTCCCATATATATGTATGGAGTGGAGTTGGAAACTGAAAAGAAACTTTGTTCCCAACAAGCTAGTGAAGAACGGCTTTCACACATAATTATCTCTCAACACTGAGCATTTGGAGAGACGTTCGTCATCTAGCACAATTGGAACGGGGTGCAGGATAAACTTTTACTCTGGTTTCTCAGTCTGTTTCCTAGTGCCGGTTTGAAGTACCTGCAGTTTTCACTGTAAAAAGGAGTTGTAGCTAGTACCTTCCCATATATATGTATGGAGTGGATTTGGAAACTGAAAAGAAACTTTGTGTTCCCAACAAGCTAGTTGAAGGACTTCTTTCACACACACTTATCTCTCAAAATTGAGCATGTGGAGAGACGTTCGTTCATCTAGCACAAAGGAAAAGGTTGCAGGTGAAACTTTTACTCTGGTTTCTCAGTCTGTTTCCTAGTGCCGGTTTGAATTTCCTACAGTTTTCACTGTAAAATCGAGTTTTAGCTAGTAATTTCCCATATATATGTATGGAGTGGAGTTGGAAATTGAAAAGAAACTTTGTGTTCCCAACAAGCTAGTTGAAGGTCTTCTTTCACACACTTAATCTCTCAAAACGAGCATGTGGATAGACGTTCGTTCATCTAGCACAATTGGAACGGGGGGCGGAGAAAAACTTTTACTCTGGTTTCTCAGTTGTTCCTAGTGCCGGTTTGAAGTTCCTGCAGTTTTCACTGTAAACTCAGTTGGAGCTAATACCTACCCATATATATGTAGGAGTGGAGTTGGAAACTGAAAAGAAACTTTGTGTTCCCAACAAGCTAGTTGAAGGGCTTCTTTCACACACACTTATCTCTCAAAATTGAGCATGTGGGGAGACGTTCGTTCAGCTAGCCAAAGGGAACGGTTTGCAGGAGAAATTTTACTCTGGTTTCTCAGTCTTTTCCTAGTGCCGGTTTGAAGTTCCTGCAGTTTTCACTGTAAAACGAGTTGGAGCAAGTACCCTTAGACCATATATATGTATGAGTGGAGTTTGGAACTGAAAAGAAACTTTGTGTTCCCAACAAGCTATTTGAATGACGGCTTTCACACACATTTATCTCTCAAAACTGAGCATGTGGAGAGACGTTCGTTCATCTAGAACAAGGTAACGTGTTGCAGGAGAAACTTTTACTCTGGTTTCTCAGTCTGTTTCCTAGTGCCGGTTTGAATTTCCTGCAGTTTTCACTGTAAAACCGAGTGGAGCTAGTACCTTCCCATATATATGTATGGATTGGAGTTGGAGACTGAAAAGAACTTTGTGTTCCCACAAGCTAGTTGAAGGACGGCTTTTACACACACTTATCTCTCAAAACTGAGCATGTGGAGAGACGTTCGTTCATCTAGCACAATTGAAACGGGGTGTGCAGGAGAAAGTTTTTCTATGCTTTCTCAGTCTGTTTCCTAGTGCCGGTTTGAAGTTCCTGCAGTTTCACTGTAAACGGAGTTGGAGCTAGTACCTTCCCATATATTATGGAGTGGAGTTGGAAAGTGAAAAGAAACTTTGTGTTCCCAACAAGCTAGTTGAAGGACTTCTTTCACACACACTTATCTCTCAAATTGGAGCATTGGAGAGACGTTCGTTCATCTAGCACAAAGGGAACGGGTTGCAGGAGAAACTTTTACTCTGGTTTCTCAGTCTGTTTCATAGTGCCGGTTTGAAGTTCCTGCAGTTTTCACTGTAAAACCGAGTTGGAGCTAGTACCTTCCCATATATATGTATGGAGTGAGTTGGAAATTGAAAAGAAACTCTGTGTTCCCAAAGCTAGTTGAAGGACTTCTTTCACACACACTTATCTCTCAAAACTGAACATAGGATAGACGTTCGTTCATCTAGCACAATTGGAACGGGTTGCAGGAGAAACTTTTACTCTGGTTTCTCAGTCTGTTTCCTAGTGCCGGGTGTTTACTGCAGTTTTCACTGTAAAACGGAGTTGGAGCTGTACCATTATCATATATATGTATGGAGTGAGTTGGAAACTGAAAAGAAAATTTGTGTTCCCACAAGCTAGTTGAAGGGCTTCTTTCACACACACTTATCTCTCAAATTGAGCATGTGAGAGACGTTCATTCATCTAGAACAAAGAGAACGGTTTGCAGGAGAAACTATTACTCTGATTTCTCAGTCTGTTTCCTAGTGCCGGTTTGAAGTTCCTGCAGTTTTCACTGTAAAACGGAGTTGGAGCAAGTACCTCCAATATATATGTATGAGTGGAGTTGGAAACTTGAAAGAAACTTTGTGTTCCCAACAAGCTAGTTGAAGGACGGCTTTCACACACACTTATCTCTCAAAACTGAGCATGTGGAGAGACGTTCGTTTCATCTAGAACAAAGGGAACG